>NW_026878393.1:0-24365 GCF_032173495.1 Musca vetustissima | reverse complement strand
ATCAATTTATCTTAGTTTTTCTGTGGAATAACTCAACTCAGCTAAGTTTGCCTATAGAAGAACACAATTCAGCTAGACATTTCTTCAGAAAATTTTCTTCAGCGAAGGGTTTCTATATAAAACATTAATTCAGCAATGATCTTTTCATAAAAAAACATTAATTCAGCGTTGGTTATTATATAATAACTCAATTCAGCAAAATTGTTTTGTAGTACAGCTCAATTAAGCATAGGATTTCAATTTTTTCATCAGGTTTTTATAAAAATCTTCACTTTGGGAAGTTATTAATAGAAAAATGCAATTCAGCTAAATTTTCTCAATCGTTTAAAATGTTTTCTTTGAAAAATTAATATTCAGCAAAATTTTTCTGCAGAAATAATGCAATTTAGTAGAAGAACAAGTGGAAACGTCATTATGTTCTTAAGGTTCAAACTTTTTATACCCTGCACCATGAGGTGGGCATCCAAAATACCCAGAAGTCGGTGGAGACCCTTATTGGGTGCTAAGCCATGAGGGTCTACCAGGAGGTTTTTTATCCTCTGAGAAAACGAAATACGGAAAACTGAGGTTGAATAATTAGTGTAAGACCTTAAGCATAGCGAAAATGGAGCGGGAACTAAAAAGGGATATGTCAAAGCATGGACCTATATTAATTTTTTTTGTGAAAAAGTTTTCTTCTCTTCATAAGTCTGCCGAATTATAGCCACTTGGGTTCGGAAATAAGCCTGGCGTCTTTATATGGAGGCAATGTTCATTATAGGTCCAGGTCGTCGATTTATATACCTTAATGATACCAGACAAAGTTTTAAACCTTAGTAGCTGTAATTCGACAGTCTATGAGGATGAAAAATATATTTGCCGGCAATATCCAATATTGGTTCATGGTTCATATCCAATATTGGATATTGCCGGCAAATATATTTTTCATCCTCATAGACTGTCGAATTACAGCTACCAAGGTTTACGATATTGTCTGGTATCATTAAGGTGTATAAATCGAGGACCTGGACCTATATTGAACATTGCCGGTAAAATAGGTTTTTCACACTGTAAGAATCTGGAATGCCAAAATACAGGCCCTCATATTTAAAATTGTGACTAAAAATTCCAAAATTCCGAAAAGGGGAAGACATTGTTATACAAGGGCTGTACTAAGACGTGGACCGATATATTAAATTTTCAATTCCGAATTACTTAGGGGTAGTAGCCAATTATGTGGAAAATTTCCCACCTCTATACTAAGTATTGTGATCCTGAATCGTCAACAAACTTATTTCCCCGCTGCCTCTCTCTTCCTAAAAGCCCAATCAAATCCTGCAGCCTCAATCCTTAAACCTTTACAATATTGCACCTATACATTAATCTAGATTCCGATCCCCATTATTTACCAAGGATTATTTTTTTACAACTCAATTGTAAACCTTCGACCAAAATGAATTTTCGTCATATCCTTTCTCCCACAATTTCCAATAAATATTCATTTCCCATTCATTTGGAAAACAAAAATGTAAAAAACCACAACAACGAAAAAAATCAGAAATCAACACAAATCCTTGCTTAAATCCTTTTTTACCTCCCTCTCTTTTATTTATTTTCCAGCATTCACTGTTGATCCTTTCGGATAGTTTCCATAAAGATCCTAGTAATGAAAATGGGACACCAAAATATCCGAGTGTTTGTACACGGCAGCAGCAGTAGTTTGTTGCTGCTGTTGTTGTTGTTGCACTGCATTTGGGTTGTTGCATTTTTAATATTGGCCAAAAAAATTTGTTGGCTGCAGGTGAAATCCAAATAGATTTCGGAAAGGATTTTTATTTGTTTTCGCGCCCCTGGCAATTTATTTCGGGGTTTTAATAATTTCACTCGGAGGTGTGTGTTTTTTGGTGTAGTCATCATAAATATGGCCTCGTTACACGGTGGGGGATATATGCACATAAAATCCAAGGATTTATTTGTAACTGCCTTTCTTGGTGCGGTTTACGAAAGGATTCGCATTTGAATTAAATGAATGATTTTGGTTGGAACACAAAAAAAGTAGAATTTATACTTATGGATAGGCTCACATTAAATGGTTGAAGGGCGGTAAAATGTGGAACAAGGAAAAAATATTGCAGATAATATTTAAAATATTTATAACACTGTGAGCGGAGGAGTATCGTCAGATAGACCTTACCAGGTGCATATAAATATCACCATTCATCCAATAATCGTAACGATCTGCGCACTACTTGGAAGTGCGTTTATGTTAATACTAGACAATATCAGAATTCGCAGACTCCTATAATATGTATAACTCCAACATCCGTGTATATGCATCAATATGTTATCAAGTTATTGGTCAAATACTCCTGTTGCATATATTGTCAACTTCTCTGGTCACCAAAAGAGCAATGCTTATTCCCTAGCGAGATCCCCTTTCGCGTGAAACCCTCATCCCCTAAAAGATCGTGATTTTGGGAACATTAGTGTGACCTCTAGAGCGACCAGAATAAAATAAAGTTATTAGTCCATTTGATTGCGATTAATCGACCGTCTTTGGCCCGAACAGAAAGAACTTACCAAATTTCGTGACGATTTGCCCATAACTGTACTGTAATGGACAGACGTAACATTGATTTAGGACTAATATGTTCTCAGGGTTTACATATTTGTTGTTGAGTTGTATATCTCGCGGAATTTTTCGACGAAGCGGGAATTAGAATTGCAGAAAATTGAATTTTTATACCCTACAAAACTATGTTGTCAGGGTATTATAGCTTTGTGCAGCCCCAAGAGTTTGTAACGCCGCGAAATATTGGTCCTAGACCCACCTTTAAGTATACCGATCGTCATATCTCGACTAGCTGAGTCGATCTAGACATGTGTGTCCGTCCGTCCGTCTATCCATTATAATTTGTAAACACGATACAGGCCACAGTTATGGACCAATCTTCACGAAATTTTGCATGTAGGATGGGTTCTGGCCAATGAAGACCCCTATAGTTTTGGTAAAGATCGGTTAATATTTAAGGGGAAGAAATGGACCAAATACTTAATTTTTGTCGGTTTTTCTGGTCGCTCCAAAGACCGCAATTATGGCCCAAACATATCGAATTTTTACATAGAGAAGGGGATTGGGCCAAAGAATAATCATGCCAGTTTTGATAAAGATCGGTCAATATTTGGCGGGTCAAATGGACCCTGACTTTTGTGTGAAAAATGACAAAATGTGTATTCCATAGCGTATATATTTGCCCCTGAAGGACATAGAGCCGAGAAGTTGATAGTATATCCAAGAGGAGTGATTGATCTTTAAATTGATACCAATTATATTGTCGTATGTACTCGGATGTGGGAGCTACACTCAAATAGGTACAGGTGCTTACGTATTCAGATATTATTTACTAACCCATTGCCAAATTAGAGAACGGACATATAGCGCTGATCTCTTTGAAATTTTTCATGAAGTTCCAGTTGTGGTCAAGGACAACGCTTATAATTTTCGGTGATGATCAGATTAAAATTTTGAGATGAAATGGATCGAAAGCTTAATTTTTTTTTTGTGTGTTTTCGAGTCGAATATAATCCGAACATCACAACACAACCCACCGTGAAGGGAATCTGGACAAGTAATTAGAAGGGCTTTACTGAATATTCGAAAATACAAGGAAAAGGTTCTGTTGACCTCTAATCGGGCAAGAGGTTGCAATATCACGAGTAAACATCGGAGTAAACTTCCGCAGAAAGTTAGAATTCCGTGGTAGATGTGTAGGGTATCGTATGGTCGGCCCCGTCCGAATATACTGCTCCGCTCACTGGTTTTTTGTTTGTTTTTTGTAGAGCTTTCTACAAAAAAATTCCTTTCAGCTAGGTTTTTTAAACAAAAAAAAACCCAATTCAGTCACCATAATCTGTTAAAAAATCTCAACCTATGCAACATAAGAACTTTGTACGCTATGCCAAATTTCGTGCAAATCGAAAGACATATGTGGACTATATATGGAAGAGCTGCAAACAATTTTCTTACTATAGGGAAGTTGGATGTATTTTTCAACCTATAGGAGAGTTGTAGGTATTCTTTTTGTGTGTAGAAGAGTTGCAGGTATTCTTCTTCCTGAAATTCTTCCACAGGAAGAAAAAATTCCTTCAGCTCTCCTTTAGAAAAAGAGTACCTCCAGCTTTCCTACAGAAAACAGGATATCTGTAGCTCTTTCAAAGACAGAAGAATACCTGCAGCTCTTTCCAGGAAGAAGAATACCTGAAGCTCTGCTATAGGAGGAAGAACACCTCCAACTTTCCTATTGGAAGAATAATATCTCCAACTTTTCCAAAGGAAGCAAAATATCTGCAGCTCTCTCAAATGAAGAAGAATGCCTGCAGCTCGTCCACAGGAAGAAGAATACCTGCAGCTCTTTCACAGGAAGAAGAATACCTGCAACTCTTCTACACACAAAAAGAATACCTACAACTCTCCTATAGGTTGAACCGATTTTCACGAAACTTGGCAGACATCACTCTAGGCTCAATTCAGTACGTTATGTCAAATTTCGTGTAAATCGAATTATATATAGGGACTTTGATCCACCATTTACATGAAATCGGAAGAAACTATATATGGGAGCTATATCTAAATCTGAACCGATTTTCACGAATCTTGATACACATCATTCTAGGCTCAGTTTCGTACGTTATGTCAAATTTCGTGCAAATCGAAAGACATATGTGGACTTTGGTGCACCATTTACATGAAATCCGACGAAACTGTATGTGGGAGCTATATATAAATCTGGCCCGATTTTCACGAAACTTGGCAAACATCACTCTAGGCTCAGTTCAGTACTTTATGCCAAATTTCGTGCAAATCGAGAGATATGTAGGGACTTTGGTGCACCATTTACATGAAATCGGACGAAACTATATATGGGAGCTATATCTAAATCTGAACCGATTGTCACGAAACTTGGCAGACATAACTGTAGGCTCAGTTCAGTACGTTATACCAAATTTCGTGCTAATCGAAGTATATATAGGGACTTTGGTGCACCATTTACATGAAATCGGAGGAATATATATATGGGAGCTATATCTAAATCTGAACCGATTTTTCCCAATTTCAATAGGGTTCGTCCAAATAAGTGACCTATGCCAAATTTCATCAAAATCGGATAATAAATGCGACCTGTACTTTGTTAACAAAAATACATGGACGGACGGACAGACGGACATGCGTAAATAGACTCAGAGAGTGTTTCTATGCATATTGTCAAAAGGAACCATGGGTCTATCTCGATTCCTTTTGCCTGTTACAAACATATGCCGAAAGACATAATACCTTGTACCACAGTGTGGTGAAGGGTATAATGATATTTTACATATAGAACTATAGAAGATAAGTAGTTGCCAGATGTTTGTCCGTCATTCCTGTAGTTAGTTTTTTCTCTGTCCTTCCTGTAGTTATTAGTTTAAGTAACTTAAATTGCTTAGCGGCTGATGTTTTACTGTAGCCGGAGTTTCAGGATTATGGGGTGTATGCTCTCCCTACGTTATGGTGAGGTGGTCCCCTTGGTCGGCAGGGGCGGGTAAGTGTGGCATTGGAAACGATCGATCGAAATATAAGAAGAAGATGGTAGGATACAAAACATCGGCGAGAGAATTGACCATTCTGCGGTATCCAGGAATGTTAAATATGACCAAGGTAGAATATTCTCCAACAAATTACATTTGTGGAATTTTGAATGTTTTGTTTATTGTGATCAGATATTTTTTCGTTCGCCTTCGATGATGTTTGTCTTCAGTCATTGGTCGTGACGTGGAAACCAAAGCTTAATTATCCTAATGGTGTCTGTCACATGGGTCAAACAATTTATCAGGATTATCATCGCCTATTGAATTGTAGTTTGTGCAGCAGCCATTCGATTGAGGTTAGCAATTGATGCTGATATAATGCTGATGATGTATAACATTAACCTCCTTCAACCAGATTAGGAAACTCTGGAGGTTCTACTAATAGTTTAAGTATCCGATTGAGTTAAGAAAACATACCTGCATATAATTGGAACTTCAGCCAGGATCCCTCAACATAACGAATATAAGGTAGAATCATTATATGTATTATATTCCAACCGTAGACCTATTAGAAACCTTCTAAATATGGATAAAAGGGTGGTGCAGTTATATAGTACCAGCAAGTGGATTCATTAATATTCATTAATATCGACGAATATTTCGAAGTGTTGCAAAAGCAATGACATAATTAAGATACACTCTATTTCGTGATGGAGGATATCCTCCCCCACTCTATATTGGCCGGTCATTGCCAGCCAACCAGCCATCACAATTAAATTACCAGATCCCCTTTCCTCCAATTAATTTTGTAATGTACGACTTGTAATTGTGGACTAGACAAAAGGGGTAAAATAAGCATTTGCAGTTTGTAAATCTTTACCCAGCTCAAAATTTTTACCAAGGACTCTGCTATCAAATTTTTTCCGAAACCTTTTTTTCGATTACTTTCCGAGTAAGATTTTCAAGTCGAACTATACTGAGATGAACAAAGAACAAGCTGAAATATTAAGAGGCCCATGGAGAAATATTAATGGAAGGACACGTTTCGGTTAGTTAAAAAAATAGGAGCCCCCATCCTTAAGACGAAGTATTTAGAATCATAAAAGACATCCGATAATTGCCCGTTTTTTTTACGATTTTCGAATAAAATGTTCGAAAGTATTCAGAGTTCTTTCCGAATTTCCATGCCCATTTTGCAATGTTCCATTAGAGTTTTGTACGAAATTGCGCCGAAAATCGAAAATTCACATACATTTTTTACGAACTCGTTAAGAATCTCGAATGTTCCTTCCGAATTTTTTCAGACAAAACTTTCCGAATTCGGTTTCTTAAAATAAATTTGTTGGATCTTGGTCCTCTATTAGGTGTAGAAATGTATAGGTGCTTTCGGTTTCTTATGGGTGTTTCTTCTCTATCTTTTTTTTAGTCATTAACTTGAAATTCTGTATCTATTTTTGGTGTCTTTTGCTAAAATCTGTCCACCATAGTGTCCTTAAATGGTCTTTTTCATGAGTTAATGTTGGTGCACTTCCTGCAAAGGTTCTTGTTGATATAGGAGGTCTGTGCCATTATCCATAAAAATAATTTTTCTAATTGAGGACTTGGAAAATGTCTATTTTGAGTTCTAATTTCTTTATAAAAAAGTCCTTTGAAACACATCCTTTAAGAAATCCTCTGATTTAGGCTTTCATTTTTTTGTCCCACAATTTTCTAAAAGTCCTTTGCAATACGATTTTTACAAGGTTCTCCATACGAATTGAAAACGGCTCCAGTCTTTTTAATGTATCAATTATATGGGATGTTGTTTTTACACTTCCTTTCCCTTTTCCTCTTGATTTTTTCATACAGGATTTATTCTGATGTCCTTGTATTTTTTTAGAAAATTTTTTTTTTAATTCCATTGTTCCTAATATTTGGAGTTTTTTTATATATACTTCTTAATTTATATGAAGGATTCATCGCCGTTCAAAAATGTAAAGCAGCTGTCATATGTCTCTCTGGCTTAAAATTCTATTATAAAATCCATTGGGGCACATCCTCCAAAATATTGCCGAGTTTTGTTAAGGAATTCCATCCTCCTATAAAAATCCAGTAAGGCTTTGATTTAGACCATTAATATATTCGGAATTCCATAATTGTTATAATGTCCTTTGAAAAAGGAGCAGATTTCTTTTCCCGTTGTTTAAGTCTGTTAACATTCGTGATACAAATTTTGTAGTAGCTCCTCTTTAAATTGAGTTTTCCTTAAAGGATATTTCGTAGATCCTTGATTTTATTTTCCTTAAATAATTTTCTTAGATCCTTTATTTTATTCCAGAAAAAAATATTTAGTTGTATTTGTTATTTTTTTCTTTATAAATATCCATTCCATGTTGGGTTCTTTATCATGCAAAAAATATTTGCTGTTGTCGTTTCTTTAAAGAGTCCTGCCTCTCTATCTCTCACTTTAAAGCCACATAGGCATAAACACCATTATCATCATCTTCAACCTCCTTGTCACATATTTGGCCTTGACCTTAGGGAGTTCAATAAAGTATGTTTTTTGATGGAATTTAATATCCACATAGATGGACTTTCCTTAACGGTTATGCTTTAAAGCAGGGATAACCCATGTGTGGTTACAACGGAAATGGAACAAGAATGGCTTTATTTTCGGAGAACCACATATCTCTATTTTTTAAAATAGGTTGACTGACCACCAGAACGTGATGGTTGTTTTTGTAGCCGGGCATATTGTTGACCACTTTCGATTTTTTTCCTTCGATTATTTGTTGTTGTTGGTGTCGTTGCGTTATGCTCACAAAATGACGTTTTATGGATAGCTGCTGCTGCTGTGGCTGAGACCAAAAAAAAAAAGACCCTCCAGAAGAGAGTTAGAATTGCTACACCAATTTCTGTTTTTTTTCGTGTTAGACACTTTGAGTTTCCGATAGGGTCCACACAAGAAATGAAGAATTGGACACATGCACACACGTATACGTTATATACATATATAGATGGGGGGCAAAATTCACTCGATTTGAAATATGATTTTTTTTTTTGAAAAAAACACACGGTTTCTTTTTTTTTGTATATCCACTAGACACGATATTTGAGTTGGCCTTGCCGGTCAAGAAGAGAGCCCATCACACTAAACTGACCTGACCTTTATGGCAGTTTTTTGTTGTTCTTTTTTTGGTAACTGAGTCTTTAACACTCCAAGATCGTGGAATTTACTTACTTAACAATTATCCGCCACAGTGATATCCTGACCGAGGTTCTTAATTTATTGTCTCTAAAAATGTAACTGTGCTTTTTTTATTGACTGGATTAACTAGCGGCTAATTTTTGTGATAATTATTTATTTTTTTGTTATTTTGGCGGCGTTAGGTGTCTCTAAGCGTGTGACAAGTAAGGAAAATCTAAACGTACTAAATGGGAGTGCATATCACAAATATGGATATAGGGGATGGATGGAAAGCGGAGCGCATACATTTGATTATGAATAATTGTAAATTTTTTTTTTGTTTGGTGAGTGTTGTTGTTCTGTTCATGGCTGGAGAAGAAAGTAACAAAAACAACAACAATGATTACTAACTAATGGCAGCAGCAGCGGTGGCAGCAGCAGACACCAACTGCCTTCCTGGCTGAGTGAACTTGTACGGGCGTTTTGAGACATGCGCCTTGGCCAAAATAACCTGCCCAAGACTACGAGAGTCCTTTTTCAGCGGCAAAAAAAAAAGACTGAGCATTCCTCCATGTAGTCTAATGGCAGAGCTATAACCTCAAGTTGAAACGGCAGAGGGGGAGTTAGAAACGTTTCTCTCTCTAGGCAGTCTTCTTCTTTTGGGTATTGGATGAAACGAAAAGTTCAATGAAACAAAAGACTGCAAAGCCCGCAACAAGAAACGCCTGCTCGGAAAAAGAAAACGATTTTTTTGCAACGTTCATTCGGTGTATTATTTTTTTTAATTTTTTTCCATTATAATTTCCTCATTTGGCAAACAAAATAAAGAAAAAAACACGAGAAAATCAGAGGCAAAGGTTATGGTCGTACGGTCGCTCACAACAACAACAATAACAAAAATAAAAAACAACAGCAACAAATTAAAATCAAGCAAGCAACCAACCAGTCAACACCAACCAAACTAGCAGAGCATGCATTCATTACCAACAACAAAAGCAAAACAACAACAATAACAAAACAACAACAACACTAAAAAGGGTTTAATGAGTAACGGCATCCATCTCTCATCAGCTCTCAGTGATAACTTCGTCGTCATCACCTCGGGTTTTAATTACTACTCGTACTAATTAGTAACTAACAACTGAGAGTCACTTGTGATGCTCTCTGACTCTCAGCAGCAGTTGTTGTTGTTGTTGCTGTGTGTGATAATTAAACCAGCAAGGCAACGAAGGAGTTTTGTGTGTTCGTTTGACTAATTAAAACGAAGATGACGACAACGATCTTAACTTTCTCATTTCCGGCTTTTGTTTTGTTCATCTGATGGCAAATTAATACTCATTTCCGTTTGTGATAAAAACAAGTGCCTGTGTGCATGTACGTGTGCTTTCACATATAAATGTGTGTGAGTGTGTGTATACACAGTAAAACCTTAACTTAATTATGGACTTTCTTTCTTTTCCTTTTTTTATGTGTATCCTTTCATCCATAAGCAAGTTATTTTGTTGGTGTGGACTGTTGTTGTTTTATAACAGCTTTTTTTTCATTTCTTCTATGTTGTTTTTATTGTTTTTTTTGTGTTTCAATTCCAAGAAGTTCCCCTCAGTTCCTTAATACTTGAGGTTGTGTTTTTTTTTTCATTTTCTTTGGAATACACATATTACCATTTTATGAACGGCTTTTTTACGAATTTCTTCAAGACAATTTTTTTTCGTACATATGAGCGACTAAATATATGGGGGATGGATGGATATCTTATATATACATTGAAGTGTATATAGTGTGTGCGTTTGTGTTCAAATGTATTTGATTTCATTGTATGAGAGTTGATTTTTTTATATAGAGAGAAAGAGATTTATTTTCTTTCATTTTTGTGTGGCAGCGTATGATAAACATCATTCAATTTGTAATAGAAAAAGGTGTTTGATTTTTTCATTTTTTTAAGTGATTGAAAAATATTTGAGAAAATTATACAAATATTAAAAAAAATATTTTTATTTTAGTGACATATAGTTAAAAAAATAAGCTTTAAATTTGTAACAAAAACGAATGAAAATAAAAGAAAATTATTATTCGCATGCGGATTAAAGAAATCTGAATGTCATTTTTCCGACGGCAATTTCACATCGACGTTTTTATAGCTTAACTGGGATAATTTGAAGAAAATGTGTCTTTTTATAAAAAAAAAAGTTTAAATATATTTCGAGCAAATCGTGTTTACACTGTAATGCGAAAATAAGTTTTTTCTTGGAAAAAGTATTTGGAATATTTTAATTGCGTTTAATTGAATATATAATTTGGAAAATGCATATTTTTTAAATCAATGGGAAAGTGTTACAGAATTAATGAATGCTTAGCAAAATTGTTTAATAATAATGATAATTCTACATATTGAATTTAATACTACTGCTAGGCTCTTTGTTATTGAAAATTAAGGTTGAAGAGGCATTTCCCATTGAAATGACTGCAACATGACATTCAGAATTCTTGGAGGTTGACATACATCTACGCAGATGATTATAGGTCCGTGTTTAGACATGATCTCTATATAAAGGTTTCCCCCAATTTTAGCTATTTTTTATGGATCAAGTGGCATTTTACAAACGAAGTGGTCATAATTTGGGCTGCTTGGTCATTGTGGATAAAATACTTGTTCGTAGAAAATTTGTAATACAAATCTACGTTTTGGTCCAGACTGATTTTAATAAATTTTAGGGTCCAAAGGACATTTTCCCGCCGAAGTGGGTGCAATTTGAATTTTTCCGCCGTAATTTACAATGACATATTCTCCATATGAAGGTTCTCACCGATTTTTATATATATATATATATATATATAAGGACCATAAATATACCAATCATACAAATTTTCTTCGATAAGGACAATTAGGACCTAAAATACGGCTTATTGTGATATAAAGGGTCCTGATATGAAGGTTCTCACCGATTTGAGGAATTTTTAAAATACGAACTTATAGAAATTTGTAGTAGTTTACAAAAATATTTGCGGATACTTTTGTAACCCTTTACCACACTGTGGTACAGTGTATTATGTCGTTGTGCATATGTTTGTAACAGGCAAAAGGAAACGAGATAGACCCATGATTCCTTTTGAGAATATGCATAGAATCACTTTCTGAGTCGATTTATACATGTCCGTCTGTCCATGTTAAATTGTAAATAAAGTACAGGTCGCATTTATGATCCGAATAAGATGAATTTTGGCACAACTCACTTATTTGGCCCAAGGACGAATCCTATTGAAATTGGTAAAAGTCGGTTCAGATTTACATATAGCTCCCATATATAGTTTTGATTTTAAGTAAATGGCGCACCAAAGAGTCAATTTAAGGCCGATTGGCATGAAATTTTGCCCAACATACTGAAGTTAGGATAGACTAACGTGTTCCAAATTTTATTGA
Organism: Musca vetustissima; assembly: GCF_032173495.1. Taxonomy (NCBI): domain Eukaryota; kingdom Metazoa; phylum Arthropoda; class Insecta; order Diptera; family Muscidae; genus Musca; species Musca vetustissima. Next base: position 12,237 of record NW_026878393.1, on the reverse strand, counting down.
AATCGATTTAGATTTAGATATAGGTCCCATATATATGTTCGTTCGATTTTTCGCAAATGGTGCACCAAAGATTTAAAGTGTGTCCGATTGGCACAATATTACGCGCAACGTATCGAAATGTGTCTGGTGAACCGTTATATGAGGGCTACCCGAAAAAGTGAGCCGATTTTTAGTGGAGACATTTGGTACGTGGACCGATAAAGCTCATCTTCGGACGTGCAGACAAGAGACAACTTTATACAAAATTTTAGCAATCTATCTCAATTCGTTTAGACGCTAGAGTGATTGCAACAGAAAGACGGACCTGCATAAATCGTCATAGATTTTTACGCTGATTTATATACTTTATACAAATATACCCGGTTATTCATCGTTGGGTTAAGCCGGTTCACATATAGACACAGATCACATATTTAACTTAGTCGAATTTCATTTCAATGGTCCATCAAAATTTCAAGGTCTGTAAGGATTTATTTCTTGAATATAGCCAAAATGGTAAAGGGTATCATATCGTCGGCCCGTACGACTTTACTACTTTCCTTACTGGTTTGTACTGAGATTAAATTCCAAATAACAACCTAAAACATCAAATTATGGTCATTTCTGTGGAGGGTGTTATCAAACATCCTTAAAATACCAAAAACTTGGGAGGCCATGCCTTAATGTTGACCAATATTGATAATTTTTCGTACAGAAATTTTATAGACCACTAAGAGTGAAGAATGAGATTATCCACATTTCGAGAAAACCTCCTTCTTCAAATTGCTAACCGTTGGACAAATCTACGAAATTAACTAAATTGTTCTAGAATTTTCTTCTGGTCCGGTCAACCTCGAACGTGTTGCTGTTGTAGTAGCAGTTTTAACTGCGGCACTTCTTTAGGTAGTCTGGTTCTGAACATTTTTATACCATTAGCCTTATGGCTAATTAGGGTATATACACTTTTCTACGGCAAAAATGTGTCTCATCGAAATATTGGATTTAGACCACATGTTCCTTTGGACCAATTCAGTTTCATCTAATTTGGTGTCGATTTACAAATGTCCGTCCGTCTGTATGCACGTCTGGATAGCTGGTGCATACGTTAACTATGGAAGAAAATAACCAGTTTCATTCGAACTGTGTATATCGTAATATTTCTTCTAAACTTAAATCTAGTTCGAAGATGGGAACTATCGAAACTTAAATGAAGTTCGGTCAATTCCTTCTGGTACCACCCCCACAAAATGGTCAACATATAATCCAAACTTTGCAAATCATAATACTTTTAACAAAAACCTAGATCAAGTTCTAAGATGAGCTCCATCAGTCCACGCCTTCTGGTACTTTCCCACAGAAGTTTCCTCGAAATATATATGGAAGCAACGTCTGCATCGGCACCAATTTCAATAAAATGCAAAAAACGTCATTTTAGTCTCAATTTAATACGTTGTGCAAAATTTCGTGTCAATCGGACAAACATTAGGAGTTTGGTGCACAATTTACATAAAATCGGACGAAAGTATATATGAGAGCTATATCTAAATTTGAACCGATTTTCACGAAATTTAACACACGTCGTTCTGGACCTAATTTAGTACGCTATGCCAAATTTTGCAAATCCAAGGATATATAGGGGCTTTGGTGCACTACTTACCTAAAATCGGACGAAAATATATATGGGAGCCATATCTAAATCTGAACCGATTTTTACGAAATTTAACACATGTCGTTCTAGACTTAATTTAGTACGCTATGCCAAATTTTGCAAATCCAAAGATATATAGGGGCTTTGGTGCACTATTTACCTAAAATCGGACGAACATATATTTGGGAGCTATATCTAAATCTGAACCGATTTTCACGAAATTTTACACACATTGTTGTAGACGTAGTTTGGTACGCTATGCCAAATTTCGTGCAAATCGAAGTATATATAGGCACTTTCGTGTACTATTTACCTAAAATTGGACGAAAATATATATGGGAGATATATATAAATCTGAATCGATTTTTTCCAATTTCAATAGGGTTCGTCCTTGGGCCGAATAAAGGAGCTGTGCCAAATTTCATCCAATTCGAATCAAACATTCGACCTGTACGGACGGACATGCATAAATCGACTTAAAAGTTGATTCTATGCATATTCTCATGTGTCTATCTCGTTTCCTTTTGCCTGTTACAAACATATGCACAAAGACATAATACCCCGTACCACAGTGTGGTGAAGGGTATAAAAATTGTGATTTTTGAGTTAATGACGCAGAATTGTTCTCTTTATCAGACCTCGTGTTGTGTAAAAAATTTAGATGAATATCTCTGACAAAGTCTGATTGAGAAGTTGTCGAAGTTAATATTTTCCTTGTGGCGTGTGGAAAAATTGAAAACTGCAAAATAAATTTTTTATTTATGCCATTTTTGCAGCAAATAAGCAGTATAGCTAATTTTGGCATTTCGAACTCACTCAACTATGATATTCAAAGTTCTTGGAGGCCGACATATTTTATGAATATAGGTCACTGTTTTGACATAATCTACAGATACGAAACTAATCTAGGGATACGTAGTCGAGCGCAAAAGTCGACTTTTAGACTTTTCGTTTTTTGCCAAACCTGTTCAAAATCGATTTTCGACTTTTATCGACTAATGCAAATCGACTAAAAAGTTGATTTTTATACCCTACACAACTTTGTTGTCAGGGTATTATAGCTTTGTGCAGCCCCAAGAGTTTGTAACGCCGCGAAATATTGATCCTAGACCCACTTTTCGGTATATCGATCGTCGTATCTCGACTAGCTGAGTCGATCTAGACATATGTGTCCGTCCGTCCGTCTGGCCATTATAATTTGTAATCACGATACAGGCCACAGTTATGGACCAATCTTCACGAAATTTATTTATACCTATTGTTTTTGGTTAAGGTCGGTTAATATTTAGTGGATGAAAAGGAACAAATACTTAATTTTTGTCGGGTTTTCTGGTCGCTCCAGAGGCCGCAATTATGGCCCGAACGTCGGAGAACGTGGAGAAAGGGATCGGGATAAAGAATAAGCATGCCTGTTTTGATAAAAATTGATCAATATTAGCGGGTCAAATGGACCCTGACTTTTGTGTGAAAAATTACAAAATTTGTATTTTATGGTGTATATGTTTGCCCCTGAAGGACATAGACCCGAGTGGTTGACCTTTAAATTGATATCAATTATATTGTCGTATGTACTCAGATGTGGGAGTTACACTTAAAAATTTACAGGTACTTACGTACTGAGATATTATTTAGTAACCCATTACCACACAAGAGGGTGGAAATATAGCGCTGATCGCTTTAGAATTTTCCATGAGATTCCAGTTATGGTCAAGGACAACAACGCCTATAATTTTTGGTGATGACCAGATAATAATTTTGGGATGAGATGGACCGAAAACTTAATTTTTTGTGTTTTTTTCGACTCGATCTATAGATCTATAGGCCACAACACAACTCACGGTGAAGACAATCTGGACAAGTAATTACAAGGGCTGTACTGAATATTTGTAATATTCGGAATATATGTCAGTGTAAAGAAGAGGAGCTGTTGACTTCTAATCGGGCAAGAGTGTGCAAATGTCACGAAATATTGGCCAGGCTTGGAATAAACTTCAGCAGAAAGTTAGAATTTCATGGTAGATGTGTAGGGTATCGTATGGTCGGTCCCTTCCGACTATACTTCTCCATTCACTGGTTTTGTCATTAAATTGTTTGCCTCGGTACCGTACTCTAATGACTTGGTGGCTGGCACTTGACACTGACCTCTTTGCAATGACCAACTCTTGGTGGTTGATAAGGAAAGACTGGCTATACTTCACCCAATGCCAAAACCCAACCTTGATAAAAAATCGATTTCTACATTTGTCGAAAAACGTCCAGGTTTATTAGACACCAAATGTAGAGTTGTACCCTTTTAGTTGTACAAATGTCGGCCCTTGTGATCGATATAGATCCTGTTGTCTTAAACCGTAACTTCGATTTGGTAAATTTTTAATTCCACGTTTGAGCCACACTTTATGGTAATTAAGAAAAGGACACACAATGGATTGAGTTAAAATGATAAACGTTCTCCCAGAAAATTTAATATGATCGAAGACTTGCTATCTTAATCATTTGAAATAAATTCTTTAAAAAATCCTCCCAAAATTCTTTACATGTTTCTTTGGTGTCAAAAACAACAACTTAAAAATTCCAGCAATATATCAATAATAAAATTTATTGAATAAAGCTGCCTACAATTGCCTCTCCATATTTTCTTTTTCACAACATGTTGTTTGGCGAAATTTCCACATGATATCCCATAGGGTCTGATCGGAAAAAACGACAACAACAAAACCCACTTTGTAACATATCGCACTCACGAAAATTTGCTCTACATTTCGAATGAAAAGAAAATACAGCTGAAATATAAATTTAAAAATTTACATGAATTTTTATGTGTCTCCTGGGTCTGAGGCCTGGGGATGAACACTGAGGCTACTACTACGATTTTTGGTTATTGACCAAATTTATTGAGGGAGCGGAGATCAGGTATCAGAGCCACAAATTGCAAGGACTAAATAAAAAATCTGGGTGGATGGTGTGGTGTGGAGGAGGACATGGTACACGGCACCACATGCCCAAACATGACAGATAACTGAACACAACAAAAATAAGGTCACTGCAATTGCATCGGTCGACGGCATAAAACCTTGCAACAATGCAGCAACTATCATGGACATGGCAACAATAGCCGACCTCATGGTTACCAATAAAACATTAATAACTCCCTCGCTGATCAAAAAACAAAAGAACAGCAAATTCGTATAAATTCACATATCAAGTGATAACGAAATATAGCCGAAACGAGAAAAAAATATTGGACTACAATGAATTGAATTTAAATAAATTGGATAAATGAAATGCCAAAAAAACAAAATCGCTTAAAGCCAGGATATCAAATTAAATGAGGAAAAATGTAGAACAAATGTTAAAAAATTGGGATAATAGGAAACTATTGGATGGATTTAATGGCAATTAGAGTGAGACGAAAACATGGAACTACGCAATAATTGGTGAGGACTTTTTATACCCTTCACCACACTGTGGTACAGGGTATTATGTCTTTGTGCATATGTTTGTAACAGGCAAAAGGAAACGAGATAGACACATGGTTCCTTTTGAGAATATGCATAGAATCACTTTCTAAGTCGATTTATGCATGTCCGTCCGTCCGTCTGTCTGTCTGTCCATGTATTTTTGTGAGCAAAGTACAGGTCGCATTTATGATCCGAATTGGATGAAATTTGGCACAGCTCATTTGTTTGGCCCAAGGACGAACCCTATTGAAATTGGGAAAAATCGGTTCAGATTTAGATATAGCTCCCATATATATATATTTAACCGATTTAATGTAAACGGTCCCTATATATCTTTCGATTTGCACGAAATTTGGTACAGCATAATGAATTAGGTCTAGAATGATGTCTGCCAAGTTTCGTGAAAATCGGTCAAGATTTAGATATAGCTCCCATATATAGTTTTGTCCGATTTCATGTAAATAGTGCCCCAAAGTCCCTATATATCTTCCGATTTGCACGAAATTTGGCATAACGTACTGAATTAAGCCTCGAGTGGTGTCTACCAAGTTTCGAGAATATCGGTCCAGATTTAGATATAGCTCCCATATATAGTTTCGTCCGATTTCATGTAAATGGTGCACCAAAGTCGCTATATATCTCTCGATTTGCAAGAAATTTGGTACAGCCTAATCATTTAGGACTAGAATGATGTCTGCCAAGTTTCGTGAAAATCGGTCCAGATTTAGATATAGCTCCCATATATAGTTTCGTCCGATTTCATGTAAATGGTGCACCAAAGTCGCTATATATCTTTCGATTTGCACGAAATTGGGCATAACGTACTGAATTGAGTCTAGAATGATGTCTACGAAGTTTCGAGAAAATCGGTCCAGATTTAGATATAGCTCCCATATATAGTTTCGTCCGATTTCATGTAAATGGTGCACCAAAATCCCTATATATATTTCGATTTGCACGAAATTCGGCATAACGTACTGAGTTGAGCCTAGAGTGATGTCTGAGAAAATCGGTCCAGATTTAGATATAGCTCCCATATATAGTTTCGACCGATTTTATGTAAATGGTGCGCCAAAGTCCCTATATATCCTTCGATTTGCACGAAATTTGGCATATCGTAATGAATTACGTCTAGAATGATGTGTGTTAAGTTTACTGAAAATCGGCCCAGATGTAGATATAGCTCCCATATATAATTTTGTCCGATTTAATGTAAATGTTGCACCAAAGTCCCTATATATATTTCGATTTGCACGAAATTTGGTATTGCGTAATGAATAAGGTCTAGAATTATGTGTGTTAAGTTTCGTGAAAATCGGTTCAGATTTAGATATAGCTCCTATATATTTTTTCTTTCGAGTGTGTGTAAATTGTGCACTAAAGACCCAAAGTTTGTCTGATTTCCACACAATTGGTACAATGAACTGTAGTTACTATAATACATTTCCTTTACATTGCTTTATATAATTTTGTCCCATTGTAAGAAGTAACCCTATATCTGACCAAATGAAAACTTTAGTGTAGGTTACAAAATGACATGTTTATGGATCCATTTTCATGTTAATGGTCCTTCAAAAATTCGACGTCTGTTATGATTCATCTGTTGAATATACCCAAAGTGGTGAAGGGTATCATATAGTCGGCCCCGTCCGACTTTACTGCTTTCCTTACTGGTTTATATTTGCAAAGGACCAACAGGATTTTGTTGTGGATTTTTTTTAAAATATTTATGTCAAAAGACCAACAGTGCTACAGGCATGGATTTTTATAGAATGTTTCTTCAAAAGATATTTTTTTCAAAAGGCCAACAGGCGTGGATTTTTATGAAAAATATTTCCCAAGGACCACTTTTAAAGTTTATTTTTTCAAAGGGCTACAACAGGCGCGGATTTTAAATGAATATTTTACTAGGCCCAATAAGAAGTGGATGGAGAATATTTTTAAAGACCCAGAAAGGTGTGGATTTTTAAAGAATATTTTTTCCAAGTCCCAGCAAGGCGTGGATTTTTAAAGAATATTTTTTCCAAGCCCCAGAAAGGCGTGGATTTTTAAATAATATTTTTTTTCAAGTCCCAGCAAGGCGTGGATTTTTAAAGAATATTTTTCAAAGGTCCATAGAGACGTAGATTTTTCCAAGGCACAATAAAGTGTGGATTTTGAAAGAATATTTTTTCCAAAGTCTAAAATAGACGTGGATTTTTATACCTACTTCACCACACTGTGGTACAGGGTATTATGTCGTTGTACATATGTTTGTAACAGGCAAAAGGAATCGAGATTTACCCATTGTTCCCTTTGAGAATATGCATAGAATCACTTTCTGTGTCGATTTATGCATGTCCGTCCGTCCATCTGTCCGTCTGTCCATGTTAAATTGTAAACAAAGTACAGGTCGCATTTATTCTCCGAATTGGATGAAATTTGGCACAGCTCATTTGTTTGGCCCAAGGACGAGCCCTATTGAAAAGTTTCCTGAAAAACGGTTCAGATTTAGATATAGTTCTCATATATATTTTCGACCGATTTTAGGTAACTAGTGCACCAAAGTACCTATATATGATTCGATTTGCACGAAATTTGGCATAGGGTACTGAATTAGGTCTATAACGATTTATGTTAAATTTCGTGAAAATCTGTTCAGATTTAGATATAGCTCCCATATATATTTTCGTCCGATTTTATTTAATGGTGCACCAAAGTACCCATATATGATTCGATTTGCACGAAATTTTGCATATCGTACTAAATTAAGTCTAGAGTGACGGGTGCTAAGTTTCGTGAAAATCGGTTCAGATTTATATATAGCACCCACATATATTTTCGTCCCATTTTAGGTAAATAATGCACCAAAGAACCCATATATATGGTTCGATTTGCACGAAATTTGGCATAGGTTACTGAATTAAGTATATAACGATGTATGTTAAATTTCTTGAAAATCGGTTCAGATTTAGATATAGCTCCCATATATATTTTCGATCGATTTAATGTTAATGGTATACCAAAGTCCCTATATATCTTTCGAGTTGTGCGAAATTTGGCATAGCGTACTAGATTGTGTCTAGAAAGACGTGTGTTAAGTTTCATTAAAATCGGTTCCGATTTAGCTAAAGCTCCCATATATAGTTTCGCCCGATTTAATGTAAATGGTATACCAAAGTCCTTATATATCTTTCGATTTGGACGAAATCAGGCACAACGTACTGAATTGAGTCTAGAACGATGTGTGCAAAGTTTCGTGAAAATCGGTTTAGATTTAGATATAGCTCCCATATATATTTTCGTCCGATTTTATGTAAATGGTGTAACAAAGTCCCTATATATCTTTAGATTTGCACGAAATTTAGCATAGCGAATTGAATTGAGTCTAGAATGATGTGTGCTAAGTTTCGTGAAAATCGGTTCAAATTTAGATATAGCTCACATAAGTATTTTCGGCCGATTTAATGTAAATGGTATACCTAAGTCCCTATATATCTTTCGATTTGGACGATATTTGGCATAGAGTACTGAATTAGGTGCAGAATAATGTGTGCCAAGTTTCGAGAAAATCGGTTCAGATTTAGATATAGCTTCCATATATAGTTTCGTCCGATTTAAGGTAAATAGTGCACCAAAGTCCATATATATCATTCGATTTGCACGAAATTTGGCATAGTGTACTATATTGAGTCAAGAATGATGTGTGTAAAATTTTTGAAAATCGGTTCAGATTTTGATATAGCTCCCATATATATTTTCGTCCGATTTAGTGTAAATGGTGTACCAAAGTACCCATATATGATTTGATTTGCAGGAAATTTGGCAAAGCGAACTGAATTAAGTCTAGAATGATGTGTGTTAAGTTTCATGAAAATCGGTTCAGAAATTTAGCATAGTGTACTGTATTAGGTCCAGAATGATGTGTGTCAAGTTTCGTGAAAATCGGTTCAGATTTCGATATAGCTCCCATATATGTTTTCGTCCGATTTTAGATAAATAGTGCACCAAAGTCCCTATATGACATTCGATTTACACGAAATTTGGCACGACGTACTGAATTCAGTCTAGAATAATGTGTGCTAAGTTTCGTGAAAATCGATTCAGATTTCGATATAGCTCACACATATACTTATATATTCGTCCGATTTTGCATAAATGGTGCCTCTTTGGTGCACAATGTTCCATCGAGGGAACATTGACATGTAAGGATACATATAAGGATGTACAATATACCCAAAGTGGTGATAGGTATCATATAGTCCGACGTTACTATTTTCCTTCCTGGTTAAAGAATAATTTTTTGTATGGCCCATCAAGTCGTAGATTTTTAAAAAATATATTTTTTCCCAGACAAAAAATTGGCGTAGATTTTTAAAGATTATTTTTTCCAAGGCATAAAATAGGCGTGAATTTTTTAAAGAATATTTTTTGTAAAGTCCCTCCTCTTGTTATGACTTGAAAAAATATTTCTAAAAACCCACGCCTCTGGTTATGACTTGAAAAAATATTCTCAAACCAGTAAGCGGAGCAGTATAGTCGGACAGGGCCGACCATATGATACCCTACACAACTTCCACGAAAATCTAACTTTCTGTTTTTCTATATTCTGAGCTTGGACAATATTTCACGATATTTGCACCCTCTTGACCGACTAGAAGTCGAACAAATATTACTAATATTCAGTACAGACCTTCTAATTACTTGGCCAGATTCTCTTCACCGTGGATTTTGTTGTGATGTTCGACTTTCAATTGTGGCCGATTTTTCCGACCACTTTATCCCAATATTATTATCTGTTCATCACCGAAAATTAAAGGCGTTGTTCTTGACAATACTTGGATCCTCATCCACAGGCATTCTTATTCTTTGGCCCGATCCCCTTCTCCATGTAAAAATTCGCGATGTTCAGCCCCTAATTGCGGCCTCTGGATCGACCAGAAAATCAGACAAAGATAAAGTTTTTGGTCCATTTCATCCCCTAAATATTAACTGATCTTTACCAAAAACAATAGGGGTCTTCATTGGCCAGAACCCATCCTACAGGCAAAATTTCGTGAAGATTGGTCCATAACTGAGGCCTGTATCGTGTTTACAAATTATAATGGACGGACGGATGGACGGACACACATGTCGAGATCGATTCGGGTAGTCGAGATATGACGATCGGTATACTTAAAGGTGGGTCTAGGGCCAAAGCTATAATACCCTGACAACATAATTGTGTAGGGTATAAAAATCCACTTCTATTCTTGGTTCTTTGAAAAATAATTTTAAACCAGTGTGCGGAGCAGTATAGTCGTACGGGGCCGACCATAAGATACCCTACACAACTTCCACGATAATCTAACTTTGTGTGCTTCAATATTCTGATCTTGGGCAATAATTGCACTCTCATGACCTTCACCGTGGGTTGTGTTGTTATGTTCGGCTTTCAATTGTGGTCTGTAGATCGACTCGAAAAAACACAAAAAAATTAAGTTTCCGGTCCACTTTATTCCAATCTTATTATCTGTTCATCACCGAAAATTAAAGGCGTTTTCCTTGATCATACCTGGATCCTCATCCACAGGCATGCTTATTCTGTGGCTCGATCCCCTTCTCCATGTAAAAATTCGCGATGTTTAGGCCTTAATTGCGTCCTCTGGCGCGACCAGAAAAACCAACAAAAATTAAGTATTTGGTCTAGTTCATCCCCTAAATATTATCCGATTTTTACCAAAAACAATAGCGGTCTTCATTGGCCAGAACCCATCCTACAGGCAAAATTTCGTGAAGATTGGTCCATAACTGTGGCCTGTATCGTGTTTATAAATTATAATGGGAAGACGGACGGACGGACACACATGTCTAGATCGACTCAGCTAGTCGAGATATGCTATCGAGAAATGTCAGCCACTCCTCTTGGATATACTATCCAAATTTCGGGTCTGTGTCCTTCAGGGGAAAATATATACGCTACAGAATATAAATTTTGTAATTTTTCACACAAAAGTCAGGGTCCATTTGACCCGTTAAATATTGACCAGTCTTTATCAAAACCCGCATGCTTATTCTTAAGCCCGATACCCTTCTCCATGTAAATTTTGGTCCATTTCATCCCCTTCATCTTCATTAGCCAGAACCCATCCTACATGCAAAATTTCATGAAGATTGGTCCATAACTGTGGCCTGTATTGTTTTTATAAATTATAATGGACAGACGGAGGGACGGACACACATGTCTAGGTCGACTCAGGTAGTCGAGATATGACGATCGGTATACTTAAAGCTGGGTCTAGGACCAATATTTTGCCGCGTTACAAACTCTTGGGGCTGCATAAAGCTATAATACCCTGACAACATAGTTGTGTAGGGTATAAAAATCCACGCCTATTCTGTGGCTTAAAAAAATTAAGTCCTGCCTAGGTTAGGACCTTAAAAATATTTTAAAATGCCACGCCTAAAGCGGGCCCTTGTAATATTTTTAAAGGATCCACCGATCTTGTTTATCCCTCTTCTCCCTGGGTTATTTTTTTATGTCATTTGTCTACTTACCTTTCCCAATATACGATCCTAAATTCTCTTCTATCGTTGTTGTTGTTTTGGTTACGATTAGTGTTGTTCTGCGGTCATAAGCCGATAATATACGGCAGGACAACATCACCGGCGATTGACTTCTCTACACAATGTCATGGTCAAGTGTGATGATGACTTTGACGTGATGTGTAAGTTGGTGGTTGTTGTTGTTTTTTGGTCACAGCTGACCGGAAGTGTAAAGTGAATGTCAATGTGATAGATGAGCGTATCCGTTTCAACAAAAAAAAAAAAAACGAATTTTTTAAGGGTATTTTTTTGCCGAATATTTATTTGTTTTTTAGGGGAGAAAATTGTTGCAATTTTTTATTGTTTTTTTTTTTTTTTTGGTTATTTTTTTGGATAAATGGAAATTCGAATATTTTGTTTTGCCGCGTTTGGCGAGGAAATGCCAAGTTAATTGCACGAAATCACGAATACTATTTGTAAAAATTTTTCCTTGCAGCTGTCGCTCATCAATGTGGTGGCATAAAGAAAAAGAGGAAGCAGAATGAAAAAAACAAAGATTTTTTTGTTTTCCATTTTTATTTTTTCATTTAGACAATTTTTTGCAATGACGTATGTATGTAAGTACGTACGTACATACATACATGCATT
>NW_026878392.1:0-23655 GCF_032173495.1 Musca vetustissima | reverse complement strand
CTCCCATATAAGGATACCCCCCAATTTTCGGTATTTTGAGGTTCTTGAGCGTGTTTTTCAACCGAATTCGGTGAAATTTGGTACTTTGAGTTCTTATTGGGTAGCAAATATCCCCACTAAAAATTATAAATATAGGTCCATTTTTTCGGACAGCCCCCTACTAAAAACCCTATCCTACTAAAAATTATAAATATAGGTCAATTTTTTCTGGTACCCCCCATATAACGGTACCCCTCAATTTTCGGTATTTTGGGGTTCTCGACCGCGTTTTTCAACGGAATTTGCTGCAATTTGGTATTTTGTAGTCGTATATGGTAACAAATCTCCCTACCAAAAATTATTAATATTCGCCCCCTTTTTGGGGTAGTCCCCATATAACCCCCTTTTTATACCCTCCACCATAGTATGGAGGGTATATTAGTTTTGTTTTTCCGTTTGTAACGCATCGAAATACTCATTTCCGACCCTATAAAGTATATATATTCTTGATCAGCGTAAAATTCTAAGACGATTTATGCATGTCCGTCTGTCCGTCTGTCTGTTGTAATCACTCTAGCGTCTAAACGAATTGAGATAGAGCCCCAAAATTTTGCATAGAGTCGTCTTTTGTCTGCAGGCAGGTCAAGTTCGAAGATGGGCTATATCGGTCCACGTTTAGGCATAGCTCCCATATAAGGATACCCCCCAATTTTCGGTATTTTGAGGTTCTTGAGCGTGTTTTTCAACCGAATTCGGTGAAATTTGGTACTTTGAGTTCTTATTGGGTAGCAAATATCCCCACTAAAAATTATAAATATAGGTCCATTTTTTCGGACAGCCCCCGTGTAAGGGTAACCCCAAAATTTCGGTATTTTGAGGTTCTTGAGCGTGTTTTTCAACAGAATTCGCTGAAATTTGGTACTTTGAGTTCTTATTGGGTATCAAATAAACCTACTAAAAATTATAAATATAGGTCAATTTTTTCTGGTACCCCCCATATAACGGTACCCCTCAATTTTCGGTATTTTGGGGTTCTCGACCGCGTTTTTCAACGGAATTTGCTGCAATTTGGTATTTTGTAGTCGTATATGGTAACAAATCTCCCTACCAAAAATTATTAATATTCGCCCCCTTTTTGGGGTAGTCCCCATATAACCCCCTTTTTATACCCTCCACCATAGTATGGAGGGTATATTAGTTTTGTTTTTCCGTTTGTAACGCATCGAAATACTCATTTCCGACCCTATAAAGTATATATATTCTTGATCAGCGTAAAATTCTAAGACGATTTATGCATGTCCGTCTGTCCGTCTGTCTGTTGTAATCACTCTAGCGTCTAAACGAATTGAGATAGAGCCCCAAAATTTTGCATAGAGTCGTCTTTTGTCTGCAGGCAGGTCAAGTTCGAAGATGGGCTATATCGGCCCACGTTTTCCAGGCATAAAGATGAAAAGATCCCATATAAGGATACCCCCAATTTTATATATATATATATATATATAGGTTCTTTATATGAGCGAAACCTTTTTCAACCGAATTCGGTGAAATTTGGTACTTTGAGTTTTCTTAATTGGGTAGGAGATTTATTTATTAATAGCTCTGGATAAAAATTATAAATATAGGTCCATTTTTTCCTTGTACAGCCCCCGTGTAAGGGTAACCCCAAAATTTCGGTATTTTGAGGTTCTTGAGCGCGTTTTTTAACTGAATTAGCTGAAATTTGGTACTTTGAGTTCTTATATAACAGAAATATCAAATAAACCTACTAAAAATTATAAATATAGGTCAATTTTTTCTTTTTCGGTAGCCCCCATATAACGGTACCCCTCAATTTTCGGTATTTAGAGGTTCTTGACCGCGTTTTTAAACCGAATTCGCTGCAATTTGGTATTTTGTAGTCGTATATGGTAACAAATCTCCCTACCAAAAATTATTTATATTCGCCCCCTTTTTGGGGTAGTCCCCATTAAAACCCCTTTTTATACCCTCCACCATAGTATGGAGGGTATATTAGTTTTGTTTTTCCGTTTGTAACGCATCGAAATACTCATTTCCGACCCTATAAAGTATATATATTCTTGATCAGCGTAAAATTCTAAGACGATTTATGCATGTCCGTCTGTCCGTCTGTCTGTTGTAATCACTCTAGCGTCTAAACGAATTGAGATAGAGCCCCAAAATTTTGCATAGAGTCGTCTTTTGTCTGCAGGCAGGTCAAGTTCGAAGATGGGCTATATCGGTCCACGTTTAGGCATAGCTCCCATATAAGGATACCCCCCAATTTTCGGTATTTTGAGGTTCTTGAGCGTGTTTTTCAACCGAATTCGGTGAAATTTGGTACTTTGAGTTCTTATTGGGTAGCAAATATCCCCACTAAAAATTATAAATATAGGTCCATTTTTTCGGACAGCCCCCGTGTAAGGGTAACCCCAAAATTTCGGTATTTTGAGGTTCTTGAAACAGAATTCGCTGAAATTTGGTACTTTGAGTTCTTATTGGGTATCAAATAAACCTATTAAAAATTATAAATATAGGTCAATTTTTTCTGGTACCCCCCATATAACGGTACCCCTCAATTTTCGGTATTTTGGGGTTCTCGACCGCGTTTTTCAACGGAATTTGCTGCAATTTGGTATTTTGTAGTCGTATATGGTAACAAATCTCCCTACCAAAAATTATTAATATTCGCCCCCTTTTTGGGGTAGTCCCCATATAACCCCCTTTTTATACCCTCCACCATAGTATGGAGGGTATATTAGTTTTGTTTTTCCGTTTGTAACGCATCGAAATACTCATTTCCGACCCTATAAAGTATATATATTCTTGATCAGCGTAAAATTCTAAGACGATTTATGCATGTCCGTCTGTCCGTCTGTCTGTTGTAATCACTCTAGCGTCTAAACGAATTGAGATAGAGCCCCAAAATTTTGCATAGAGTCGTTTTTTGTCTGCAGGCAGGTAATGTTCGAAGATGGGCTATATCGGTCCACGTTTAGGCATAGCTCCCATATAAGGATACCCCCAATTTTCGGTATTTTGAGGTTCTTGAGCGTGTTTTTCAACCGAATTCGGTGAAATTTGGTACTTTGAGTTCTTATTGGGTAGCAAATATCCCCACTAAAAATTATAAATATAGGTCCATTTTTTCGGACAGCCCCCGTGTAAGGGTAACCCCAAAATTTCGGTATTTTGAGGTTCTTGAGCGTGTTTTTCAACAGAATTCGCTGAAATTTGGTACTTTGAGTTCTTATTGGGTATCAAATAAACCTACTAAAAATTATAAATATAGGTCAATTTTTTCTGGTACCCCCCATATAACGGTACCCCTCAATTTTCGGTATTTTGGGGTTCTCGACCGCGTTTTTCAACGGAATTTGCTGCAATTTGGTATTTTGTAGTCGTATATGGTAACAAATCTCCCTACCAAAAATTATTAATATTCGCCCCCTTTTTGGGGTAGTCCCCATATAACCCCCTTTTTATACCCTCCACCATAGTATGGAGGGTATATTAGTTTTGTTTTTCCGTTTGTAACGCATCGAAATACTCATTTCCGACCCTATAAAGTATATATATTCTTGATCAGCGTAAAATTCTAAGACGATTTATGCATGTCCGTCTGTCCGTCTGTCTGTTGTAATCACTCTAGCGTCTAAACGAATTGAGATAGAGCCCCAAAATTTTGCATAGAGTCGTCTTTTGTCTGCAGGCAGGTCAAGTTCGAAGATGGGCTATATCGGTCCACGTTTAGGCATAGCTCCCATATAAGGATACCCCCCAATTTTCGGTATTTTGAGGTTCTTGAGCGTGTTTTTCAACCGAATTCGGTGAAATTTGGTACTTTGAGTTCTTATTGGGTAGCAAATATCCCCACTAAAAATTATAAATATAGGTCCATTTTTTCGGACAGCCCCCGTGTAAGGGTAACCCCAAAATTTCGGTATTTTGAGGTTCTTGAGCGTGTTTTTCAACAGAATTCGCTGAAATTTGGTACTTTGAGTTCTTATTGGGTATCAAATAAACCTACTAAAAATTATAAATATAGGTCAATTTTTTCTGGTACCCCCCATATAACGGTACCCCTCAATTTTCGGTATTTTGGTGTTCTCGACCGCGTTTTTCAACGGAATTTGCTGCAATTTGGTATTTTGTAGTCGTATATGGTAACAAATCTCCCTACCAAAAATTATTAATATTCGCCCCCTTTTTGGGGTAGTCCCCATATAACCCCCTTTTTATACCCTCCACCATAGTATGGAGGGTATATTAGTTTTGTTTTTCCGTTTGTAACGCATCGAAATACTCATTTCCGACCCTATAAAGTATATATATTCTTGATCAGCGTAAAATTCTAAGACGATTTATGCATGTCCGTCTGTCCGTCTGTCTGTTGTAATCACTCTAGCGTCTAAACGAATTGAGATAGAGCCCCAAAATTTTGCATAGAGTCGTCTTTTGTCTGCAGGCAGGTCAAGTTCGAAGATGGGCTATATCGGTCCACGTTTAGGCATAGCTCCCATATAAGGATACCCCCCAATTTTCGGTATTTTGAGGTTCTTGAGCGTGTTTTTCAACCGAATTCGGTGAAATTTGGTACTTTGAGTTCTTATTGGGTAGCAAATATCCCCACTAAAAATTATAAATATAGGTCCATTTTTTCGGACAGCCCCCGTGTAAGGGTAACCCCAAAATTTCGGTATTTTGAGGTTCTTGAGCGTGTTTTTCAACAGAATTCGCTGAAATTTGGTACTTTGAGTTCTTATTGGGTATCAAATAAACCTACTAAAAATTATAAATATAGGTCAATTTTTTCTGGTACCCCCCATATAACGGTACCCCTCAATTTTCGGTATTTTGGGGTTCTCGACCGCGTTTTTCAACGGAATTTGCTGCAATTTGGTATTTTGTAGTCGTATATGGTAACAAATCTCCCTACCAAAAATTATTAATATTCGCCCCCTTTTTGGGGTAGTCCCCATATAACCCCCTTTTTATACCCTCCACCATAGTATGGAGGGTATATTAGTTTTGTTTTTCCGTTTGTAACGCATCGAAATACTCATTTCCGACCCTATAAAGTATATATATTCTTGATCAGCGTAAAATTCTAAGACGATTTATGCATGTCCGTCTGTCCGTCTGTCTGTTGTAATCACTCTAGCGTCTAAACGAATTGAGATAGAGCCCCAAAATTTTGCATAGAGTCGTCTTTTGTCTGCAGGCAGGTCAAGTTCGAAGATGGGCTATATCGGTCCACGTTTAGGCATAGCTCCCATATAAGGATACCCCCCAATTTTCGGTATTTTGAGGTTCTTGAGCGTGTTTTTCAACCGAATTCGGTGAAATTTGGTACTTTGAGTTCTTATTGGGTAGCAAATATCCCCACTAAAAATTATAAATATAGGTCCATTTTTTCGGACAGCCCCCGTGTAAGGGTAACCCCAAAATTTCGGTATTTTGAGGTTCTTGAGCGTGTTTTTCAACAGAATTCGCTGAAATTTGGTACTTTGAGTTCTTATTGGGTATCAAATAAACCTACTAAAAATTATAAATATAGGTCAATTTTTTCTGGTACCCCCCATATAACGGTACCCCTCAATTTTCGGTATTTTGGGGTTCTCGACCGCGTTTTTCAACGGAATTTGCTGCAATTTGGTATTTTGTAGTCGTATATGGTAACAAATCTCCCTACCAAAAATTATTAATATTCGCCCCCTTTTTGGGGTAGTCCCCATATAACCCCCTTTTTATACCCTCCACCATAGTATGGAGGGTATATTAGTTTTGTTTTTCCGTTTGTAACGCATCGAAATACTCATTTCCGACCCTATAAAGTATATATATTCTTGATCAGCGTAAAATTCTAAGACGATTTATGCATGTCCGTCTGTCCGTCTGTCCGTCTGTCTGTTGTAATCACTCTAGCGTCTAAACGAATTGAGATAGAGCCCCAAAATTTTGCATAGAGTCGTCTTTTGTCTGCAGGCAGGTCAAGTTCGAAGATGGGCTATATCGGTCCACGTTTACGCATAGCTCCCATATAAGGATACCCCCCAATTTTCGGTATTTTGAGGTTCTTGAGCGTGTTTTTCAACCGAATTCGGTGAAATTTGGTACTTTGAGTTCTTATTGGGTAGCAAATATCCCCACTAAAAATTATAAATATAGGTCCATTTTTTCGGACAGCCCCCGTGTAAGGGTAACCCCAAAATTTCGGTATTTTGAGGTTCTTGAGCGTGTTTTTCAACAGAATTCGCTGAAATTTGGTACTTTGAGTTCTTATTGGGTATCAAATAAACCTACTAAAAATTATAAATATAGGTCAATTTTTTCTGGTACCCCCCATATAACGGTTTTTATACCCTCAATTTTCGGTATTTTGTTTTGTTTTTCCGTTTTGCATGCAATTTTCCGACCCTATAAAGTATATATATTCTTGATCAGCGTATTTATGCATGTCCGTCTGTCCGTCTGTCTGTTGTAATCACTCTAGCGTCTAAACGAATTGAGATAGAGCCCCAAAATTTTGCATAGAGTCGTCTTTTGTCTGCAGGCAGGTCAAGTTCGAAGATGGGCTATATCGGTCCACGTTTAGGCATAGCTCGGTCCACGTTTAGGCATAGCTCCCATATAACGATACCCCCCAATTTTCGGTATTTTGAGGTTCTTGAGCGCGTTTTTCAACCGAATTCGGTGAAATTTGGTACTTTGAGTTCTTATTGGGTAGCAAATATCCCCACTAAAAATTATAAATATAGGTCCATTTTTTCGGACAGCCCCCGTGTAAGGGTAACCCCAAAATTTCGGTATTTTGAGGTTCTCGACCGCGTTTTTCAACGGAATTTGCTGCAATTTGGTATTTTGTAGTCGTATATGGTAACAAATCTCCCTACCAAAAATTATTAATATTCGCCCCCTTTTTGGGGTAGTCCCCATATAACCCCCTTTTTATACCCTCCACCATAGTATGGAGGGTATATTAGTTTTGTTTTTCCGTTTGTAACGCATCGAAATACTCATTTCCGACCCTATAAAGTATATATATTCTTGATCAGCTTAAAATTCTAAGACGATTTATGCATGTCCGTCTGTCCGTCTGTCTGTTGTAATCACTCTAGCGTCTAAACGAATTGAGATAGAGCCCCAAAATTTTGCATAGAGTCGTCTTTTGTCTGCAGGCAGGTCAAGTTCGAAGATGGGCTATATCGGTCCACGTTTAGGCATAGCTCCCATATAAGGATACCCCCCAATTTTCGGTATTTTGAGGTTCTTGAGCGTGTTTTTCAACCGAATTCGGTGAAATTTGGTACTTTGAGTTCTTATTGGGTAGCAAATATCCCCACTAAAAATTATAAATATAGGTCCATTTTTTCGGACAGCCCCCGTGTAAGGGTAACCCCAAAATTTCGGTATTTTGAGGTTCTTGAGCGTGTTTTTCAACAGAATTCGCTGAAATTTGGTACTTTGAGTTCTTATTGGGTATCAAATAAACCTACTAAAAATTATAAATATAGGTCAATTTTTTCTGGTACCCCCCATATAACGGTACCCCTCAATTTTCGGTATTTTGGGGTTCTCGACCGCGTTTTTCAACGGAATTTGCTGCAATTTGGTATTTTGTAGTCGTATATGGTAACAAATCTCCCTACCAAAAATTATTAATATTCGCCCCCTTTTTGGGGTAGTCCCCATATAACCCCCTTTTTTATATTAAAATAGTTATCTGATTTGTTACGCGTTTTAATAGTTATCTGATTTGTTACGCGGGCTATATCAAAACTTGGACCCAGGGACCCCATGTTGGATTTCTATATTTGCTTTGACATTAGAAACATGTGTGCAAAATTTTGGGCGCCTATGTCAAGTGTTTCGTCAGTTAATGAGTTTATACCCAATTTTTGGGTAAATACTCAAAATAGGGGTACCTTTGTATGGGGGCTACCAGTAAACGTGGACCTACATACATAAATTTGTACTAAAAAAAAACACTCTGTGCCAAATTACAGCCAGTTTGGTTGTAAAATGCATCTAATAGACAATAATAGACAATAAATACCTTAAATCGGGAGATATGGTTATATGGGGGCTATATCAAAACTTGGACCCAGGGACCCCATGTTGGATTTCTATATTTGCTTTGACATTAGAAACATGTGTGCAAAATTTTGGCCGCCTATGTCAAATGGTTCGGCAGTTAATGAGTTTATTTCCAATTTTTGGGTAAAAACTCGGGTATTTACCCAAGTATTTACCCACGTCTTTAAAGTATCGTAAAACTATCCATTCTTAATCGATTTGATAACAGAAACCCGGAAATAGTGTGTAAGATGTTGTATTACCGATTCAATATAGTAAATACCCAAATAAATACCCACAAATGGGTATTTACCCAATTTACCGGGTATTTACCCTTTTGGTATTTACCCACTGCCCATCTCTAATAATGAACTAAAACCCGCATTAAGACCTAGTCCCTGTATGGAGGTTCCAGACAAAGTGGACCGATATTCCCCATCTTCGAATTTGAACGCAGTTGGTCCAAAGATACATGGGGTCTAGAATCGATATTTCAATTAGCCACAGTGTATAATTATCCGTTAAAAATTACTGAATTCTTTATTATGGTTTACATAATCCCTGTTTAGAAATGTCGGTATAAGTCCACTTGTTGGTATGTTCCCATTATTTTCATTTCTAGTACCTGTCAGTATATCTATGGTGGAGGGTATCCAAAGTTCGGCCCGGCCGAACTTAACGCTTTTTCACTTGTTTATATTAAAATAGTTATCTAATTTGTTCCGCGTTTTGGGTTTGGTTCTAAGAGTCTGTCGTAATCATTTAACCTGCGGAGGATATCGAGATAAAGCTAGAACCTAAGGTTCGATAATGAACTATACATGAACTATAAGCCGCATTTAGGCCTAGCACCTGTATGGGAGGTATCAGAGGGAGTGGACCGATAGTCCACATTTTCGAACCTGAACTAAGTTTGGAAGAATAATAAGATATTCACAGGTTGGATGAAATCGACATTTTCTGCAACATGGTTCACATTATGGTTTTGGTATTTTCCCTACATTTTCATTTCAACTACCTTTTAGTATATCTATGGTGGAGGGCATCCAAAATTCGGCCCGGCCGAACTTAACGCTTTTTCACTTGTTTATATTAAAATAGTTATCTAATTTGTTCCGCGTTTTGGGTTTGGTTTAAGAGTCTGTCGTAATCATTTAACCTGCGGAGGATATCGAGATAAAGTTAGAACGTAAGGTTCGATAATGAACTGTACAAGAACTATAACACGCATTTAGGCCTAGCACCTGTGAGGGAGGTATCAGAGGGAGTGGACCGATAGTCCACATTTTCGAACTCGAACTAAGTTTGGAAGAATAATAAGATAGGCACAGGTTGGATGAAATCAACATTTACTGGAACATGGTTCTCATTATGGTTTTGGTATTTTCCCTACATTTTCATTTCAACTACCTTTTAGTATATCTATGGTGGAGGGTATCCAAAGTTCGGCCCGGCCGAACTTAACGCTTTTCCACTTGTTTTTCGTTCATATAGTTCCATGTCGATTTGTTAATTTATTTACAATGAAGATACAGAATTCAAGTGCGGGAGGATAAGCATAAAATATTTTATATAAATTTTCAAAAATATTAAAAAACAAAATACTCTTTACGCAATAATAATTTCATGAGTCCATTTTTATATATTGTTAACAATGTGACAGCATTTGAAAAACGAACGAATGAAGAATATTGGAATAAGGCAATGATATCAGAAAAAAAAGAACGAGGCCAGAAAAAAGAATGAGATCAGAAAACGAAACTATTTTAATTAAAGAGTAGGAACAGGTTCCGATCGTTCCTTTCTCGGAATAGTTCCAATGAACTAGTTCGTTTCGGAACTACCCAACTCTAGCAACCTCTATTCAGAACTGTTAAAACGGAGCCTATGTGGTCCGTGCCACCAAATTCCGCGATTTCCTAATCACCGGGATTATCTTCTGAAGATACATGACTCCAACTCCACGTCGGAGGGTGCTTAACCATGTGATCTAAACAAATACGTTGAATTATACATTATTTGCTACAATTAAAACAGGCCCTAACCGCCCAATAGGGTCAAACCCTTTGACAATGGTGGAAATCATACCGAGAGGATTTCAACAAATTGTGTCGAGAAATGGCAGTTGTCTGCCATTGCAAAGTTGTAAATACTAGAAGAAATGGGACCAGTAATGATCCAGCAGACCTCAGTATTTTCCACAATTAAAGAACTCAACATATTAAATTACATTCCTTGTAAGAGAATTGTAGGATAAAAATCAGTGTTTGCGGAGGCAATAAAAGAATTTTAGTTTTTTTAATTAAATTCCTTTATTGAGTATTGTTCTGATACACAATATTTTACTTAAGAACATTCACGAATATGAACTGTGGTGTACGAAAATCCATTAACGATGTGGTGATGTGGACGAATATACAAAAACAAGTGATCGCTTGCAGTTTCATGGCACAATACAAGACAGATGGCACAATACTTTTTTGTGTTTGTACACCGTAACTCAAGAACTACTGCACCGATTTTAACCAAATTGTATCTTCAGGCTATATGGGCTGTGAGAAGTGTTTCTGTTTAATTTTAAGTTCGTCCGACACATGGCGCGCTATATAGTTTCTTGCGTTTAGCGATCACGAACATAGACGTAATTTTTATATATATGGAGATAGAGATTTGGGAAGTATATATATATATCTAAATTCGAATCCTACATGTAGACAATTGCGCATTAGATGCTCTAGGTGTCTAACTTATATGTGAAGTTATTATATCTGAAATATATTTTTAATGATGTGAAAAATGTTTCCATTGAGAACGGCTACATCTATTTCACTCACATTTTCCTACGGTTGTTTTTGATTGCTGTGGGAAGAGTTTTGGCAAAGAAAATTTTTGAGAAAAACATAAAAATTGGAGATTGAAGTAATGGGATGTTGTGTTACTTACACCTTTTATAACTCGAGAACGTCTGCGCCAATTTCAATGATTCAAAGGACTTATGAATCGTATGTGATCAACATAGAAATAGTAATTACACCATCCATACTAAATTATCTTTTGACTTTCTCCTGAAAAATGTTTGGTGGAAAAACATAAAATGATGCAAATTCGATACGGCAAAATAACGCTTGTTTGAAATAAATATTGTATAATAATTCCTAATTAAACATTCTCCGCCACCTTGGAACATTTACCGATGATAAAACTTAAAATGCTTATTATCTATTTACATCTATAAGATTAAAGGTAGGACCGTCAATGTGAGCATATTTTTTCAATTCATATTTATACAAAAAATGCCGCGGAATGCCCAACTGATAAGGATGACCTATTTCATTTTCTATTGTTCCTCGAACTGGAGTTTATGTTCATGTTAGATTCGACGGAGCCGACATGTTTTAGTCCGCTAATACAGAATTATGTAAATGTTTTTAGAAGGACCGCCAATGTGAGCGTATTTTTTTAATTCATATTTACTTTTTCATACAAAAAATTGCTCGGAAAGCCAAATTGGTTAGGAGGACCCAATTCAATTGCGATTGTTCCTCGAACTGGAGTTTATGTGCATGTTAGATTCGACGGAGCCGACATTTTTTAGTCCGCAGATACGGAATTATGTAAATGTTTTCCGAAGACTGTGCAATCTCCCGGACGAAGTGGTGGGGCAGTCACTTGGATACGAGTCACTTCGCTATCTTTTGCCTGAAGGGCACTTGGACAAACTACTGGAGGACTTAGTGCAATCTGCTGAATAGGAGTGGCCTCCATTTATTCGACCTGATAATTTGAATCTTTACTGTTTTTAATATTTATAATCGGAGCCATTTGTGTGTCAAATTCCCTGTTAGGAAGGGTAGCGGCAATCTTCCTCATGTTTTCCATTCTGCGAAAAAGATGAAAAGATGCTGCGATAATAATGGACAACGTTTTTTTGGATAGAGGGACTACAGGTCAACATCATATGTACATAGCCTATATATATATATATATATATATATAGGAGATTCCCTTATAACGATTATATGAAAGGAAACCTTTTACAAACTCATATCCGCCGAAAGTAGAATGGTTGAGTTGACGCTTTCATTTTTCTATCCCGAATATGCATAGGAGATTTATTTATTAATAGCTCTGGATGAACAAGATTTGAGATCCGATATAAAGTGACTTGAATTATGTACCTTGTACGAATGTGGACAGTAGTTAATAGGGCACATGGGCCACAAATTTAGATATGCACCTGAGAAGACTGAAGTCTTATCGTTTCATAGACGATAGACACATACAACCACATGTGGTTTCTGAAGAAGTGGACCTTTTTACGCTGAAATTGTCGCGAATAATTTGTTCGTAGAGTTCGTAAATTGTTTGTAGAGGTGTATTTGCACCTTGCTTCGTAAACTGTGTCCGAAATTGGAACTGGGCCAGTTATAATCCACCCGAAATTTGTATCTTGTGCAGCTAATGTACCTGACATATTGATATGAGTGAATGGTAGTATTATCATTGGTTTTGTAAAAATATCTGCCAATTGTTCTCTAACTGTAACACATATAACAATTCAAAAAATTTACTTTCATAGACTTCTCGCATATAATGATATTGGATAACTGTGGAATCTTTATAAGCTTCATGGCGCTTTGGTTATCTAAATATATTTTAGGCATAGAAATTTCATCACTCGTGCTAAGTTCATCCAAAAGCCTTTGTAACCATATTAATTCCTTGACACCTTCGCAAGCAGCAACATATTCTGCTTCTGTAGTTGAGAAAGCTATTATCGACTGCTTGCGAGAAAACCGTGAAATTGGACCCCCTGCAAATGTTACAACATATCCACTTGTTGAATGCCTATTCTCGCGATCTCCATCATAATCAGAATCGATGTAGCACTTGAGATTAATGTCGCTGTTATTTTCAAAAATAATGCCGTCATTGATTGTTCCACATAGGTATTTGAAAATACGTTTAATTGATGTTACATGTTCATCACCATATGAATCTAGAAAACGACTTAAATACGAAACAGCAAAAGTTATATCAGGTCTCGTCACAACTGCTAAATACATTAGTGAACTAATTGTTTCTTGATAAGGTAACTTTAACATTTTCGTAAGTTGCCCTGGAATACAAGTGTTTTCTTTTGATGTACTCACTGGTTTTGCATTTTTCATGTTAAAATTTCGTAATAACTAGTTTGTTTACGATGACTGTGATATATGAATTTTGTTAATTTCTTGATTTATTTCTATTCCCAAATAGTATAAAGAATCAATTCTCTTTACTTCAAATTCACTTTGTAGATAGCCAAGGAATATATACGAATTTCTTTCGATTCTGCAGCTATTATACCATCCTCAATATATATCGCTAAAATAATTAGTTTATTGTTTATTTCTCCTTTGAATACACACCCATCAGCACTGCTAACTTTAAATTTGAATTTTATTAGCATTTCTTTGAATCGTTTATTCCAGCATCTCGAGGCTTGTTTGAGACCATATAACCCCTTTAACTGCTTGCATACTTTACCAGAACCATCTTCGTATCCTACGGGCTGCTGCATTTATATATCTTCTTCAAGCGTGCCATATAAAAAAGCCGTCTTTATATCAAATTGTGTCAGATGGTAGTTATTCAAACTTAACAAAGCCAAAATCATTCTAATTGACGTGAACTTAGCCACTGGGCTAAATGTTTCCTCGTAATCTTGTCCAAATTTTTGTGTAAATCCACGAACAACTAATCGTGCTTTAAACCGTTCAATATCATCCTTGTTCTTCTTTATTTTATACACCCATTTGTTAGATATAGTACTTTTTCCTTTTGACAAATCTACAAGCTGTCAAGTTCCATTTTTAATCAAAGACTTGTACTCTTCATCCATAGCTTGCTTCCACTGCTTACTATACTCACATGCTTACTTCATCTATGAATGCGAAAAACATTTCATCAATATCATCAAATCCCTTCGAACGAAAATTATACGGATGTCTTTTGTTGTTTGTTGCGGACGGTTGGGTTGACACTCCTGGAACATCTTGTACAGACTCACTGACATCTGGCCGAGTTGACCGATTACCTTATTCAGAAATTTCTTCAATATTTATTTCAGAAACTGAATCCTCACTGTGTTCATGGTTTTCAATAAATTTTATTTGCACATAATTTTATTTATTCTGCTCATTATTCGGTGTACAAAGTGAGTCTTCCTTTATGAAAACACCCCGAGATATCATAACTCGTTTTTCGTCTGGTATCCATATGCGATACCCTTTGCAATGTTCTTCATAACCCACAAAAATTCCTTTTTTAGATTTTGCATTTCACTTCCGTCGGTTCCGTCTCTTTAATGCAGTATACGTGACGATAATTCGAATAATCATCTCTGCATAGTAACATATACCGTGATCTTCCCAAAGACAATTCTTGCATGGGACCGCAAAGATCTGTATGAATGAGATCACCATCATACAACCTTCACATACAACCTTCAGAAAAGAAATCTTCTCCAGCACATTCAATGTTATTCCTTTTCAATACGTCCTCTACATGTTCTTTTCCTTGGTGACACAACCTTTCATGTCAAATGCGTAAACGATTCACCTGTTCCCCAGTATAGGCATCAGCAATCCTTGGAACTTTCACCCTTATCATCAACTCGAAAAGTTAGGACTGTTTCATTCCTTTCAATTCCACATTTCCATTATATGCGAACACACATTGATTTCCCTCTGCTTTCATGGTATATCCTTTATCAAGTCATGTATTTTACGAAAACAAATTGAGATTTATATCTGGAAGATATGAGACGCCAAGTATGTTTTGGATTCCAAACCTTACCATCAAATGCTTCAATCAAAATTTCAACTTTACCATATGCCGGAATTACTGCACCATTACCGATTCGAATATTCTTTGGTGATTGGAATTTTACATAGTTTTGAAACCCCGACAAATTTTTGCTCATATGGTCACTTGCTCCTAAATCCACGTACCACTTTTCGCTTTCATCTGCAGTCACGACCATTATTTCATTCGTAAAAGCCGTACCTTCATTGTGCTTCTTATTGATATTTTTCCTTTCCGGACAGTTCCTTTTCCAGTGACCAGACTTGCTACAATGGAAACAGTTTTCGTTCTAGGTATCCTTCTGTCTATTGCACTCATTTTGAGATTTCTTACCATGTTTCGCAACAAACGATTCTGATTTATCTGGCTTGATACCCAATCTGCATTCCTCCATACAAAGACGACTTGACAAATTCTTTAAAGTCCGCCCTTTCTTCTCCGTTGCTTCCCACCATGAAAAGAAGTGACGATACTCATCCGGAAGAGTCATCAAAATCTTAGTTATGAGCATGTTGTCTGTTATCTGTTCACCTAAATCGCCCAATTGTTTTGCTATCTTCCGCAATTTTGATATATGCACCGATATGCTGTCTCCAGGATTCTTTGCTGTTGCAGTAGATGAACTGATGTTGTCGACTTTTATTCATAAAAGCTCTCCAAGACTGACCACATATCAGCAGCTGTTTCGCAATTGATAATATGCATCAGCGGTTCTTCTTCCATATTCCATAGCAACAATAATTATCTTCTGCGCCTTCGCATCATTTGCCTTCCACAACTTCAATTCATTCGTCGAAGTCTCGGAAGGCTTCCGGATAGTTCCATCCACAATGCCCCATAAATCGCTGGCACGCAAAATTACTCTTATTTGGAACTTCCACAGCATCCAACTTTCAACTCCATTCAGCTTGGATATTTTGATGTACGCCATAATTCTAAGCTTTTTGAATTTTACAATCTGCCAAGTTCAATTTTTAATCAAAGACTTGTACTCTTCATCCATAGCTTGCTTCCACTGCTTACTATACCCACATGCTTACTTCATCTATGAATGCGAAAAACATTTCATCAATATCATCAAATCCCTTCGCATCAAATCCCCCCATAATTCTAAGCTTTTTGAATTTTTTTCCCCTTCAAATAATATTCTTCCTTTTATTTATGTGTGTCTGGGCACATAAACTGTTAAGGAATTTTGAAGACCTTCTTTGCAGTTGTAAGTTTGTAACAAAACAATAATATTTTATTGACAAAAATATGTAAACATGAATAATATCTTAATAATATCTACTTAACATGTTTTGCATTCAATGTAACAAGGTATTATAAATACAGCGAACAATATAAATAAATAACTCCAACACTAGTTCCTTAATGTAGTTCCTTTGCTCCATATGGTTCCTTTGCTACATATAGTTCCTTTACTCCATACAGTTCTCTCTCTCTTTCTCTTTGTACTTTTTCATGACCATCGGAACTTCAGATTTCTTTTTAATGCAGTATACGTGACGATAATTCGAATAATCATCTCTGAATAGTAACATATACCGTGATCTTCCCAAGGACAATTCTTGCATGGGACCGCAAAGATCTGTATGAATGAGATCACCATCATACAACCTTCACATACAACCCATCATACAACCTTCATAAAAGAAATCTTCTCCAGCACATTCAATGTTATTCCTTTTCAATGCGTCCTCTACATGTTCTTTTCCTTGGTGACACAACCTTTCATGTCAAATGCGTAAACTATTCACCTGTTCCCCAGTATTGGCATCAGCAATCCTTGGAACTTTCACCTTTATCATCAACTCGAAAAGTTAGGACTGTTTCATTCCTTTCAATACCACATTTCCATTATATGCGAACACACATTGATTTCCCTCTGCTTTCATGGTATATCCTTTATCAAGTCATGTATTTTACGAAAACAAATTGAGATTTATATCTGGAAGATATGAGACGCCAAGTATGTTTTGGATTCCAAACCTTACCATCAAATGCTTCAATCAAAATTTCAACTTTACCATATGCCGGAATTACTGCACCATTACCGATTCGAATATTCTTTGGTGATTGGAATTTTACATAGTTTTGAAACCCCGACAAATTTTTGCTCATATGGTCACTTGCTCCTGAATCCACGTACCACTTTTCGCTTTCATCTGCAGTCACGACCATTATTTCATTCGTAAAAGCCGTACCTTCATTGTGCTTCTTATTGACATTTTTCCTTTCCGGACAGTTCCTTTTCCAGTGACCAGACTTGCTACAATGGAAACAGTTTTCGTTCTAGGTATCCTTCTGTCTATTGCACTCATTTTGAGATTTCTTACCATGTTTCGCAACAAACGATTCTGATTTATCTGGCTTGATACCCAATCTGCATTCCTCCATACAAAGACGACTTGACAAATTCTTTAAAGTCCGCCCTTTCTTCTCCGTTGCTTCCCACCATGAAAAGAAGTGACGATACTCATCCGGAAGAGTCATCAAAATCTTAGTTATGAGCATTTGTCTGTTATCTGTTCACCTAAATCGCCCAATTGTTTTGCTATCTTCCGCGATTTTGATATATGCACCGATATACTGTCTCCAGGATTCTTTGCTGTTGCAGTAGATGAACTGATGTTGTCGACTTTTATTCATAAAAGCTCTCCAAGACTGACCACATATCAGCAGCTGTTTCGCAATTGATAATATGCATCAGCGGTTCTTCTTCCATATTCCATAGCAACAATAATTATCTTCTGCGCCTTCGCATCATTTGCCTTCCACAACTTCAATTCATTCGTCGAAGTCTCGGAAGGCTTCCGGATAGTTCCATCCACAATGCCCCATAAATCACTGGCACGCAAAATTACTCTTATTTGGAACTTCCACAGCATCCAACTTTCAACTCCATTCAGCTTGGTATTTTGATGTCCGCCATAATTCTAAGCTTCTTGAATTTTACAATCTGCCAAGTTCAATTTTTAATCAAAGACTTGTACCCTTCATCCATAGCTTGCTTCCACTGCTTACTATACCCACATGCTTACTTCATCTATGAATGCGAAAAACATTTCATCAATATCATCAAATCCCGCCATAATTCTAAGTTTTTTGAATTTTTTTCCCCCTTCAATTAATATTCTTCCTTTTATTTATGTGTGTCTGGGCACATAAACTGTTATGGAATTTTGAAGACCTTCTTTGCAGTTGTAAGTTTGTAACAAAACTACAATATTTTATTGACAAAAATATGTAAACATGAATAATATCTTAATAATATCTACTTAACATGTTTTGCATTCAATGTAACAAGGTATTATAAATACAGCGAACAATATAAATAAATAACTCCAACACTAGTTCCTTTGCTCCATATGGTTCCTTTGCTACATATAGTTCCTTTACTCCATACAGTTCTCTCTATTTCTCTTTCATCGCTCTTTTTGTTTGTTTTTTTCTTTCATATAGTTCCATGTTGATTTGTTAATTTATTTACAATGAAGTTACAGAATTCAAGTGCGGGAGGATAAGCATAAAATATTTGTTATAAATAAACAAAAATATTAAAAAATAAAATTAAACTCTTTACACAATAATAAATTGATGAGTCGATTTTTATATATTGTTAACAATGTGACAGCATTTGAAAAACGAACGAATGAAGGATATTGGAATAAGGCAACGATATCAGAAAAAAAGAACGAGGTCAGAAAAAAGAACGAGATCAGAAAACGAAACTATTTTAATTAAAGAGTAGAAACAGGTTCCGATCGTTCCTTTCTCGGAGTAGTTCCAATGAACTAGTTCGTTTCGGAACTACCCAACTCTATCAACCTCTATTCAGAACTGTTAAAACGGAGCCTATGTGGTCCGTGCCACCGAATTCCGCGATTACCTAATCACCAGGATTATCTTCTGAAGATACATGACGCCAAACATTTGGACCAACGTTGACCTATATTCTGGACACATTATTCGCAACGAAAGATGGTCGTGTGGAAGGCATTTTCTTCAACCAAGATGGAACGATCGTAGAATCAGTCCAAAAGTATGTTTTTGGAAATTGTATATTAATCTCAGCGGTAATGGCTATGAAGAGTTCCGAGGCTAAGACCGCACCACACAACTCTAGGTGTGGGAGAAAAATCGTCTTGATGGAGCTACTTTAGTTTTACATGACATTAAATGAGTAGAATTGCCACCAATAATACCCATATACTTTCTCCGAGCAATTTTAATAATTGACGTCCTGGTGCGTCTTAACGAATTTCTGCCCAGCTGACGGATCATTAAGTACCTCAATTGTAGACGGAGGGTGCTTAATGATGTGATCTAACCAAATACGTTGAATTATACATTATTTGCTACAATTATAACAGGCCCTAACCGCCCAATAGGGTCAAACAATTTGACAATGGTGGAAATCACTCGCCTTTTGGTATAGGTGACTTCTTTTTTGTAATTGATTTTACATTAAAATAAATTACATCCAATTCAGCATTCTACCGAATACCGAGAGGATTTCAACAGATTGTGTCGAGAAATGACAGATGTCTGTAAATACTCTGATTTTGCAAGAAGAAATGGGACCAGTAATGATCCAGCAGAACTCAGTATTTTGCACCATTAAAGAACTCAACATATTAAATTGCATTCCTTGTAAGATCAGTGTTTGCGGAGGCACTAAAAAGAATTTTAGTTTTTTTTTTTAATTAAAATTATTTTTTTTTTTTAAATTAAGATAAAAATAAATTCCTTTATTGAGTATTGTTCTGATACACAATATTTTACTTAAGAACATTCACGAATATGAACCGTGGTGTATGAAAATCCATTAACGATGTGGTGATGTGGGCGAATATACAAAAACAAGTGATCGCTTGCTGTTTCATCAGACAGATGGCACAATACTTTTTTTGTGTTTGTACACCGTAACTCAAGAACTACTGCACCGATTTTAACCAAATTGTATGTTCAGGCTATATGGGCTGTGAGAAGTGTTTCTCTATATTTAGTTTTTTTTTGTTTTTCCACCGTAACTCAATAACTACTACACCGATTTTTACCAAACTTTATGTATATGCTCTATGGGGCGTGAGGAGTGTTTCTGTTTAATTTTAAGTTCGTCCGACATATGGCGCGCTATATAGTTTCTTGCGTTTAGGGATCACGAACATAGACGTAATTTTTATATATATGGCGATAGAGATCTGGGAAGTATATATATCTAAATTCGAATCCTACATGTAGACAATTGCGCATTAGATGCTCTAGGTGTCTAACTTATATGTGCCGTTATTATATCTGAAATATATTTTTAATGATGTGAAAAATGTTTCCATTGAGAACGGCTACATCTATTTCACTCGCATTTTCCTACGGTTGTTTTTGATTGCTGTGGGAAGAGTTTTGCCAAAGGGAATTTTTGAGAAAACATAAAAAATCGGAGATTGAAGTAATGAGATGTTGTGTTACTTACACCTTTTATAACTCGAGAACATCTGCCCCAACTTCAATGATTCAAAGGATTTATGAATCAATTTCAATGATTCAAAGGACTTATGAATCGTATGTGATCAAAATAGAAATAGTAATTACGCCATCATTACTAAATTATCTTTTGAGGTGAGAGTAGTTAGATCAACACTTGACTTTCTCCTGAAAAATGTTTGGTGGAAAAACATAAATTGATGCAAATTCGATACGGCAAAATAACGCTTGTTTGAAATAAATATTGTATAATAATTCCTAATTAAACATTCCCCGCCACCTTGGAACATTTCCCGATGATAAAACTTAAAATACTTATTATCTATTTACATCTATAAGTTTAAAGGTAGGGCCGTCAATGTGAGCATATTTTTTCAATTAATATTTATACAAAAAATGCCTCGGAAAGCCAAATTGGTTAGGATGACCTATTTCATTTTCTATTGTTCCTCGAACTGGAGTTTATGTTCATGTTAGATTCGACGGAGCCGACATGTTTTTAGTCCGCTGATACAGAATTCTGTACATGTTTTTGGAAGGACCGCCAATGTGAGCGTATTGAGTTGTGAATTGACGGAGCTGACATTTTTTTTGGTCCGCAGATACGGTATTATGTAAATGTTTTCGGAAGACTGTGCAATCTCCCGGACGAAGTGTGTATATGGGGCAGTCTCTTGGATACGAGTCACTTCGCTATCTTTTGCCTGAAGGGCACTTGGACTAACAACTGGAGGACTTAGTGCAATCTGCTGGATAAGAGTGGCCTCCATTTATTCGACCTCATATTTTGAATCTTTACTGTTTTTAATATTTATAATCAGAGCCATTTGTGTGCCAAATTCCCTGTTAGGAAGGGTAGCGGCAATCTTCCTCATGTTTTCCATTCTGCGAAAAAGATGAAAAGATGCTGCGATAATAATGGACAACGTTTTTTTGGTCAGAGGGACTACAGGTCTTCTTACAACACCATATGTACATAGCCTATATATATGTATATATATATATATAGGAGATTCCCTTATAACGATTATATGAAAGGAAACCTTTTACAAACTCATATCCGCCGAAAGTAGAATGGTTGAGTTGACGCATTTATTTTTCTATCCCGAATATGCATAGGAGATTTATTTATTAATGGCTCTGGATGAACAAGATTTGAGATCCGATATAAAGTGACTTGAATTATGTACCTTGTACGAATGTGGACAGTAGTTAATAGGGCACATGGGCCACAAATTTAGATATGCACCTGAGAAGACTGAAGACTTATCGTTTCTCTCAGCAAATATAGCAATCATTTTACGAAATGTTATGAATCATATATAACAGAAATAAGAAAAAGAACAATAGTGTTATACAATCACATGTGGTTTCTGAAGAAGTGGACCTTTTTACGCTGAAATTGTCGCGAATAATTTGTTCGTGGATAATATTTTGATGTAGAGGTGTATTTGCACCTAGCTTCGTAAACTGTGTCTGAAATTGGAACTGGGCCAGTTATAATCCACCCGAAATTTGTATCTTGTGCAGCTAATGTACCTGAACTGTGGAATCTTTATAAGCTTCATGGCGCTTTGGTTATCTAAATATATTTTCGGCATAGAAATTTCATCACTCGTGCTAAGTTCATTCAAAAGTCTTTGTAACCATATTAATTCCTTGACACCTTCGCAAGCGGCAACATATTCTGCTTCTGTAGTTGAGAAAGCTACTATCGACTGCTTGCGAGAAAACCATGAAGTCTCGTCACAACTGCTAAATACATTAGTGAACCAATTGCTTCTTGATAAGGGAACTGTTAATTCCGCACTATAGGGACGTGGGTGGTTGGCAGGTACAGTGCAATGAGAGGTTCTCCTAATAGATCCAGTACACGATAGTACTCCGGAGCCAAAATAAAATATGTAAATAGAAATAAAACACGATATGTTTTAGTAAGAGGTTTCGACCATTGCCGATATTTATTGTTGGTAAACTATATTACCTTTAATGTACAACAATATGTACGATGGCTTACTATTTAAGCGCTGGTGATCGATCACAACAATATGTGTGGCCAGTTGAAAGGTTACAACGAGAGCTAAAGTAATACTAATAACAATGCTTGTTGACATAAAGATGCCTAAAGGTGGCGCAAACTCAAAAATGTAAACAAAGGCCGTTGAAATCTGTCAGTCACAGACTATTACAAGGATGTAATAAAGAGGAGTGAACAGATTTCAACGGCTATTGCCTTTCAAATCAAAGGCTAACTATTTTAAACAGCGATTCTTGCTTAAACATTTGCCGCCTCCCTTGAAACATCCATATGTTTTAACAAATACAATAAATTATAAATAACGGCATAGTGCATGGTGAGCAAAACCTTTTACATTTTTTTCAAATATTTTTTCCAATTTTTTTCATAATTTTTTTTTTCTTTTTTCAAATAACAAGCTTACATGCTAACGATAGGGCCATTAGGGACCCCGCTGTTGTGTGAGGCCAGAAAGGACCTGTGGTACGAAAGGGCCATTAGGGACCCCGCGAAACGATAGAGCCATGAAGGACCCCGCGAAACGAATGAGCCATTAGGGACCCCGCGATATGTGAGCCAAATCGTGTGTTGTTTATTTAGGGCCGCCTTACAACGATTTCGTACGATTTACGAAAAACTATTTATATTATAGGACCAGTAATTATCCAGCCGAATTTTGTATTTTGAGCAAGCAGCGATCCAGACGAGAGTCGAATACTATGATTTTGTATGATTTTTGGATACAAGTCTGCTCCTATCAAAATATCTACTGGACGAGATTCAAGGAAGTCAGAATCTGCCAAAACTATATTTGACAAATCCGATTTAAAGTCCGAGATAGTCGAAGACGATGGGAGATTCCCCGATATGGAATCTACTACTAATGCTGATATTTCCAAACTGTGAGACCTATTACAACGACTACCCAGTTTAAATGAACATATTTTTCGACAAGTTGTGGCAACAGTACTATTTACTCCACGAATTGTCGAAATTGTGGGTTTAACCGGCAATTTCAATTTCTTCTGAAGCCGTTCAGAAATGAAAGACGACTCAGAAGCCGGATCTATTAACGCCCGAGCAGGAAAACAAGCACCATGGTGAACAATATTGACCATGGCTGTCCCCAATAGAACTGCTTTGTTCTGCGTGGCGTGAAAGGTCTGTCGAATAGCAGTGACCGCCGATGCGGGTGGACCGATCACAGTGGAAGAGGACGAATGACTACCATTAACATTTAAATTGCG
>NW_026878391.1:0-23816 GCF_032173495.1 Musca vetustissima | reverse complement strand
AACGCAGGTCGCTGTGGCAAATTTCGTGCAATTCGAAAAATATATAGGGACTTTGGTGCACCATTTATATAAAATCGGACGAAACTATACATGGGAGCTATATCTAAATCTGACCTGATATTCGACAATTTCAATAGGGTTCGTTTTTGGGCCAAATGCCAAATTTCATCCAAATCGGACCTGTACTTTGTTAACAATTTAACATCTGCAGACGGATGGACAAACGGACGGACATGCATACATCGACTCAGAAAGTTATTCTATGCATATTCTCAAAAGGAACTATGGGTCTATCTTGTTTCCTTTTGCCTGTTACAAACATATGCACAAAGACATAATACCCTGTACCACAGTGTGGTTAAGGGTATTACAAATTCACATGAAAAACGTGGTAAACATTTTTATACACCAATATTGATATTTTATGGTAGAGAGACCAAAATATAAAATTACATCCAATTTGTTTGAAAAACTCTCCAAAATACATACATTTGGATGGAGGACAAATATTAATGATCTGAAAGAACGATAGAAACATACGAATATCGTTTTATTTTTTTAAGGCCCCATCTACAATCTTATGAGCGATATTTTAGTAGAATATTTATGAGTTTGTGTCAAGAAACTCATCTTGATATATTTTGTTTACGGTTCATGGAAATAAGGTCGAAAAAGATGCACAAGGACTTGTGATAGGTGATAGGATGATAATAGTCTCAGTCGATGTTGCCGACAGACATATACCCTCAACCTATGTATGGAGGACGTACCAGACTTGAGAGACTTATATATTAGATGGTTAGTAAAAATATTAAGGCGTGCTAATTTTAGACCACACAGGATTCTCCATTCGGTTTATATTATGTATATATTTTAATCAATTTGTATTTTTTGTGGAGGAAGTATCACAAGGAGTGAACCTATGAGTCCCATTATATTCGTTTGATATTTGATTTATAATATTTAAAATGTTTGACTCTTTGAGGGCCTGTTACCCCGATGGTTCTACTTCGTACTCGATCTAGACGATCTGGAAAAAAATCGATATGCAAACTTTGTATGAAATTTAAAATGTTGATCTTTTGTGGTCCAAAATTATAAAGGTTCAAATCGGATAGTCCGTTAGAATAACATGATAAAATTATTTTTCAGCAAAATGTGGAACATTTTGGGGTGATGGTACTAAAAGGAGTGATCCGTTAATACCCCATCTTCGAACTATATTATTTTGAAGAAATAATACGATGTGCAAAAATTTAATGAAATCGATCAGCCAGGCGGATAGATAGAGGAACTAGTATTTGTAAATATACTCCAAATTGCCTGAAACGGATTTGGTCCAAAGAAATATTAGGTCTAAAATCAATACATCGATGATGCTGTAACGTTGCCGTAGCAAAGTGTTATTCATTTATTGATCATAAGGATGAGGAGAAAACTAGGCTACGTACTTTAACATAGTAAAAAATTTAATGGGACCTTTCCATGTATTTGCAACAAACATTGACGTAGATTCAACATTGGATTGGCAGAAGTATTTTCTTAACCAAGAATTACAGCCTTTTCGGTTGAAAATACGACTAGAACCCCTCAAAATACTGAAAATTACACGACAAAGTTTTGTGGGAGCTATACCAAAACATAGACCAATATACCATGTTCGCAATACCAAATATTGCGTAGTAGCAATGTCAGTACAAAATATTTGGATCACTAGCGTGATTTCAACAGGCAGTCGGATAAGGCTAATTGGACAGAGAATTTTATTCTGAGTTAAAAAAATTTATAGGAGTCTCTGACGAATTTGACATTTAGCAACATCAGGACCTTTATGTGAGGCATATGTCCAAAAATTACGTATATTACAGTTTAGAATTTTTAAATTTGTAATGAGGGTCACATATGTAGTTCAGACAAAAGGGTGGAGCACACACAGTCAGTCCGCGAATAATTTAGAACTATGAAAATTAAAATGAGGGCCACATATGTAGTCCAGATAAAAGAGCAACAGACCGTCAAATCTGAGTAGTTAATCACAATTTATTTCGAAAACCGAATAAGGGAAAGCGAATCAGTGTACACCGTGAAAATCCTAGGTATTACTTTTCGATTCAAAATAGTGCCATTTTAACCAGGCAAAATATGGAATTGATGGCTTTTACATGTGAATGGAGTACAGCCGGAGGAAGACTTCAGGCAAAATCGAGATAGAAGACTCGAGATAGATACAGAAATATATAGTTTATGGAGGTATTTGGTTCTTAAGAAACAGTGTAATCATAATTAATGGAATGTCAAGGATCAGTATTTGGAGGCCATATATGTTTTTATACCCTCCAACATTGTATGGAGGGTATATTAATTTTGTTTTTCCGTTTGTAACTCATCGAAATAATCATTTCCGAACCTATAAAGTATATATATTCTTGATCAGCGTAAAATTCTAAGACGATCTAAGCATGTCCGTCTGTCTGTTGTAATCACTCTAGCGTCTAGAGCGTCAGAGTCGTCTTTTGTCTGCAGGCTGGTCAAGTTCGATGATGGGCTATATCGGTCCACGTTTAGGCCTAGCTCCCATATAAGGGTACCCCCAAATTGTCGGTATTTTGGGGTTCTTGAGCGCGTTTTTAACCAAATTCGCTGAAATTTGGTACATTGAGTTGACATTGGGTACCAATTTTCTCCACTAAAAATTATAAATATAGGTCCACTTTTGTTTTGTTTTTATGGGGTTTTGACCGAATTTTTTCACCGAAATACCTGTAATTTTGTGTTTTGAGTTCTTAATAGGTACCAAAACACTCTACAAAAAATTATATATATAGGTCCATTTTTTCGGATAGCCCCCATATAAGGGTACCCCCAATTTTCGATATTTTGGGGTTCTTGAGCGTATTTTTCAACCGAATCTCTCTACCAAAAAGTATTAATATTCGCCCTTTTTTGGGGTAGTTCCCATATAACCCCCTTTTTTATATTAAAATAGTTATCTGATCTGTTTCGCGTTTTGAGTTTGGTTCTAAGACTCAGTTGTAATCATTTCACCTGCGGAGGATAGCGAGATAAAAAAATAGGACGTAAGGTTCGATAATGAACTATAGCCGCATTTAGACCTAGCCCTTGTGTGGAGGTTCCAGAAGGAGTGGACCGATATTCCCCATCTTCGAATTTGAACTAAGTTTGGAAGAAATAATAAGATGGGCAAAGTTTGGATGAAATATTAATTTTCTGAAACGGATTTGGTCCAAAGAAATATGGGGTCTAGAAACAATATTTCGATAAGGCACATTTTCACCGTGTTGAAGTGTATACACCCTCATTCGTCATAAGGCTAAGGGTATAATTATCCATTAAAAATTTCTGAAATTTTTATTCTTGTTTACATTATGGATTACATAATCCGTTTTTAGAAATGTCGGTATAGGTCCACTTTTTGGTGTGTTCCCTATATTTTTATTTCTATTACCTGTCATGAGGTATACGAATATTACCAACAAAACCCAACACATGTTGACGTTTTATATTCGTGTTATTCATGATTATGTTATAAAATATTGAAGGTAATAATCATTAAATGACTAACATATTCATTTTTATAATTATTAATTCATATTTTTGTGCTGCTTCCTAGAACAAGCAGTAAAATTGACAAACATATAAATATGTATAAGACCATACCATAATCAGTATATTTTTGGCAATTCGAAATCCATGAACACTAATGAAATAAGATTGAATACAAATTTCGATTTTAAGGACAAAATCGAAAATTTTGTAAAATTTCAAATTTGTATTTATAAATAAAAAATCTATTTTGAATTTTAGCAAGACAATTTTTATAAGTTAATCTCAAATAATTTTGGAAATAAATTTGAATATCGTTCTCCATCCATACTTATATATCTCACTAATACACAAGCAAATCAAATCGTCAATAAAAAATTAAATTTATATATACGGAATATTAAATTCTTGTTTGTAGTTGGGCGTTAAACTATCAATCTAAATATAACTCTCTCTAAACTAGGTCACATTTTATTGATTGATAGAACGGAATAAATTAGAATGCGTTTGAAATAATTTTTAACTTTTTTATAAATATTTATAATTTGCATAAATGTATTCGGGAGAAGTCCACCATTTTTAGAACTTTGTTTTTCAAATTCGTACACTTTGAATTAAAAAAGCACATACGAATCACAAACAAAAACAAATTTTGTCTGTTATTTATAAATCTCCGATTTTTTGTTACCGGTTTTCAGCACATCTGTTCTCAGAGTTTGGAAATATCTGTTTTTAAACAAAATATTGTTACAATACCGTTGTCTGATGATGGGTTATTGGCCGCTCAAAACAATGACATTGAGAATCGTTAAGATGTGCAACAATCGACCAAATAAACGAAAGAAGCAAAAAATAGATGCGATCAACAATGAATTACAAGACTGCGAAACAATATGAAGATAAATCTTCGTTTTTTTTTTTTGGTTTGTCATTTTTATTGGCACAAATTCACCCTTCGTTTTTTTAAAAAAAGTGTGTCATATTCATAGGAATATGAAAATAATGGAAGGGTTTGATTGAGGTCGCAAACGTGAAGTTGATAAACCAAAACTTGTAGGAACTGAAGTTGGTAGGAACTGAGGAACACAAC
The DNA here is from genome assembly GCF_032173495.1 of Musca vetustissima. Taxonomy (NCBI): domain Eukaryota; kingdom Metazoa; phylum Arthropoda; class Insecta; order Diptera; family Muscidae; genus Musca; species Musca vetustissima. Next base: position 19,162 of record NW_026878391.1, on the reverse strand, counting down.
CTACTGGGGAAATATTATTTTTTATTTCCACGAAAGGATGCCATAGTTCGTAAAAAGGGGGAATAGAAAACTTTTAACAATGTTGCTAAGTACATTGTGTTCGTAGAGAAAATGTACTTGTGGAATGGAAAATATGCAACTGGCGCCCACTTAAAACAATTTTATATACAGTATGTTAAGAATGACATTCATTGGCCAACATGGACATTTCACATCCGACTGAATATTGGAACGACGTTATATTTTGCGATGAAGCCAAAATTATGTTATATTATAACGATGGGCCTATCAGAGTATGAAACAAGCCTTTAAAAGCACTAGAAATGCAGAAAATCATCCAAACAGTCAAATTTGAAAAAAAAATGTCAAAAACGATTTGGGGTGCATTGAGAAAAAAAATTTAATTACTCAGTGTATAAACTCATTCTTGACATACTGTGTATTCTAACTAAACATATATATTCCATACAACTGTACTGTACCCCCTTGACTGCTGCTGAATAAAATTCTCATTTTGAAATAAAATCAATATATTTCTTTTAGTTACCGGGATACTAATTAGGATATAATTCAGCATATTTATTTTTTATTGGAGCTATATTTAAATCTGAATATTTTCATACCATATTCAGTATTTTTCTTCCTTAAGATATTATACAATAAATGCGAAAGGCATCTTGTTTACAAAATGTAAATTAACATACACACCATCAGATTTGAATGTAGGTAGATATTGTTATATTTATATATTTTAGTATTTGGTTCATTATATTTTCTATATATAGAACGTTCAGAGCATGTAATAACGGATTCAAATATGTATTGGAAACGTAATTTGAAACACCGTGGTCATGTGGCAACCCTTGCTTATTGCACATGAGGGAAACTGTTTGCATGTATCATGGTTGCCGAGTTGGACTCAAAATAAAGAAATGAGATAAACAAAAAAAAAAAAAAAAAAAAACAAGTAAAACGCCGTTAAGTTTAAAATACCTCTTCTAAATGGCGGGCTATGCTATGGAAATTACACCCAATGAGAATTATATCAGTGAATAATTGTTTTTGGTAGGAAGATTTGCCACCCCAAGTACTAATTTTTACCCAAATTTGTTTGAAAAACTTGCCTAAACTCCACAAAATGCCGAAAATTATGTGGTACTGTTATAAGGAGGCTAACCAAAAAATTAGACCGATATTATAATATTTAGTAGAAAAATTTGCTACCTAGTGAGAACTCAAACTACCAAATTACACCTTATGTAGGAGGGTATTATAGGATTTTCCAAAGAAATTTAGCTCTTTGCAAAAGATTTTCGGCATAATCCACATTTTGGCATAGACCCTGTAATAAGATCCCGCTTTCGAACTCTGTAATCATGTAACAGTTCTATTGAAATTGTCTTGTGCAATAGGATATTGGGGGCTAAGAAATTCCTTTTGGTAATGAATGCCACAAGGTTATATTCGCTATAGATAAAGTTTTTGAGTTATTGTGTGATGATTTTTTTGGGGTGACCCTAAAATTCATGAAAAAAATAATTTATATAATTTTCTATTGCGGCTTTTGCAGCTTATTTTTAATATGGCAAATCTTCACTTAAATTGTCTTTCTAACTCGATACCCGGTGTGCCCCTTTTCTTCCTTATATTATTGTAATGTATGTGTCTCTTCGCTCATTTTAAATATTGATTTCTATTAACCCCTGTACGTTTGCAACACCTCAAAGTATCCCTCGGAGACCACAAAGTATATTTATTATTGATCATAATAAAATTTACCCATGTACGTTTGTCTGCTGAAATCACGATAGAGATCGCAATATTTGAGATAGATCATTTTTTTCCAGGATGTTTGGTATTGCATGTGGGGAATATCGGTCCATGTTTGGTTCCCATGTAATGGAACCACTCATTTTTCTATAGACTGAAAAGTACATTTTCCATGCAGAAAACCATAATTTGGAATTTCGTGTTTTTAAAACTGACATAGTTCTGCGCAGAAACTGATCATTACATGTTAGTGTTTTGACATAAAGGTTCGCCCAATGTTATTTTTATGGTTTTACCTGCATTTTCCAAACGAATACTATGTTAAAATTAGCCTAAGTGTTGACGATTTCTTGATACACCCTTCTTCCCTAATGATTCCACTGCTCTACAAAAAAAATCGACGTACCATCTCTAATCGGCGAAGCCCCGCTGAGCTAAACAACATTAATAATATTGGTTCGCGAAAGACGGTTTTAAATGACCGATTCACATGCACACGTAATACTTTCAAGCAATTTGGAATTTGGTATTCCGGGTTATTCTCTCGAAGGTAGGGAAAAAATAACGATTATTCTAAAAAAATCATAAAAGACCAGTCCCATTTTAATGCACAAAACCGAATTTCGGTTTTTTAATACTGGTCCATGTTTTGCAGTACGCTTCAAACTACCTAAAACATTTTCTATGGCTTTTTAAATTCTTGGAGGAAAACAATTTCGATATAGGCCCATGTTTTTACAAAACTCCTTCCTCCACCATCATGATAAAGCACCAGCTTACCCACAATCTTCCGTGTATGAGCTGGTGCAGGTTCATAACTTCAGGGTAGTATTCCTTATTAACCGTTCGACCTGTGGGATGTTGAGCCACGCCATTGTATTCGAAGAAAATAATAAGCAAAACCTTCACATTTGACCGAACAGGTATACAAACATAAAAATGCGAAAATTGAACAAAATAACTCTCGAAATTTAAAAATATCGGTTATTTTTTTATCAGACTTCTCAAATCACATTTCTCCTAGATGATTATACCCTACACAACTATGTTGTCAGGGTATTATAGTTTTGTGTAGCCCCAAGAGTTTGTAATGCCCCGAAAAAATGTAGTACACCGATCATCATATCTCGACTACTTGAGTCGATATAGGCATGTGTGTCCGTCCATCTGTTCATTATTATTTGAAAACAAAATACAGGGCACAATTATGGACCAATCATTACGAATTTTTGCATGTCGAACGGGTTTTCGACAAAGAAGACCGCTATTGTTTTTGGTTAATATTTTGGTTACTTTATTTTGGTCTGTTTTTCTGCTGGCTTTAGAGGCCACAATTATGACCCGAACACAAAGAAAGGGGTCTGGCCATAGAATGAGAATGACTGTTTTGAAAAGATCGGTCAATATTTAGCTGGTCAACTGGACCCACACCTTTGTGCGAAAAATTACAAAATTGTTATTCTATGGTGTATTTTTGCTCTAGACGCCAAAATTACCAGCCGAACATCAACGTTTATCCATGGGGAAGGCAAACTGACCAACTCATTTGAATGGTCGTAATGAACGGTAAAAATTTGGCAGGTCAAATAATACAAAACTTTTTTGTGTAAAATGACAAATTTTTAATCCCATGGAGTAATTTTTTACTCTGGGAAAACATGATTTGGAAAAGATGCCGCTGAGGAGCTTGTTATCTCTAATCGGTCAAGAGAGTGAAAACATAACGATATATTACCCAGGCTCGGAGAAAATAGATTCGCGTATGCTAGAACTCAGTGATGGTTGTGTAGGATATCATATGGTCGGCCCCGTATTTAGCCACATTCTGCAAAGGAATTTATATTTTTATTTGGTTTTTTATTGTGAGAGATCCATTTTGAAAGGCCTAATTTTTCTCCTGGGTTTGAGGTTATGTGTATATTCAATTTAAATTCCACAGTTGTCTATATTTTGATGAGAAGTTCAGATAAGGGTCCCGACCAATTTAACTATTTTGAATGTCTACATTCGCAATTTTACTACACCTAGAATGTATTGAAAATGGGAAGGAATGGGTCCACGCTTTGTATATCTTGATATACCGAAAATTGGCGTATTTTATGTTTTACTCATATTTCCCTCAGACAATTTACAATGTTAAATATTTTGTATAATTCTGGTTTTCAGATATTAAAAAACCTATTGGCAGAACCTTTTTAATTAGGAGGACCTGATGAATTTTTGATACTTTGATTGTGGAGGTATGAAATGTTTGTATACTTTTTATATATAAAAAATATAAATATATATATTTATTTTCAAAAACAAAACATGTAATTTTTTTAATACAAATCTATTAAAATGTTAGACTATCACTTTTTGTCAAAATTAGAAATATTGTTTCGAATCTGAGATCCAGCCAAACCCATTAAAATTATAAAAAATGTTTATAAACAACAACTGGATTTTTGGGATAGTCATTGTTTATTATTATCCAAATGTCAATATACGTTTTATTATACACCAAATGAAATAGTATTTAACAAAATTTATTAGTTGAGAAATTCTTTTCGTAGCAAATATTCGTTACCAAGCATTTATAGCTTTTATAGATAATACACATTAGCTGGGAGATCATAATTAAAGATCACATTCTTCTAAAAAGCCCAAAAAATAATTTGATGGTTTGATTTAGGGTATTTTTTATAAAGTTTCAAACTTGTTTTTTAGGAAAAATCACACATGCCAAAAATTTTTAAAATATTCACCAAAAATTGTTTTTGTTGGTTTTTTTTTGTTCTCTTCAAATTTTATAAATAAAAAACTTATTAATAATTATTTCATTTATATTCACCCAACAATTTTACAGAGTAAAATAAAAATTTGAATTTTTAATCAATCAATAATTTTGAATGCTGATGATGTTGATGTTAATGACGTTTTTTTTAAGTTTTAGCCGGTGCCAGTGGTTAGCATCAGTAAGCTGTGATTTTTTTTAAATTATAATCCAATTAAATGTATTTTTGTTGTTGTTGCTTTATCAGAAAACACTTTTTTATTTTGTTTTTGTATTTGTCACTCACGTTGTTCAATAAACTGAAATAAAAATAAACATTCAACAAAAACAGAAAAGAAATGAAATTTCACTTTATACACCAACAATTAGCAGATTATAAATTGACGGAATGCTGCTGACCGAACGTTTGTACAGGTGACAATGATTAGAAATCGAAAGATAAAAAGGAAAATCAACACAACAAAATAAAAAACGAAATAAAAATTTTCTTTTTATTTTCTATGACATTTTCATTTCACTTTAAAAAAAAAACACATGACACAAAACATACCAGAAGAAAGAGAGCAACTTTTTCAATTTTTTTATTTGCCGGAAAATATTTTTGTTTCCAATTTTTTTTTTTATAAAATATTTTTCTTTGAATTCTTTAAATTTCTGTTTTAATTCTTAAGAATTTTTCCCGCTTCTTTTTCACCTGCAAATTTTTTGAAAAACGAAAGTAAAATCACTGCTCTGGGTTCGTTTGTCGATTCGCACAGTAGTAAGTAGTAAACAAACAATTGCAGCACGCTTTACCCGGACACAACAAGCCGTTAATTCTTTTTTTCTACTTTTCTTGGGTTTGATTACAGGTTTGCGTTTTTGTTTTGCTTCAAACTTCACTCCGGTTTCACGTTATTGACGTTAAGAGGTTTTGTCGTACACTAAACTTTGAAACATTATGGCCAAACAAAAATCTGGCACACCAACGAAGACGACGACGACGAACGATGACTACAGCGGCCGCATTGTCGGTTATGTTGATAACGGCGTTCGTAGTTTACTTTTTTCGGTTTGTTTTCTTGTGTTTACCAACATAAGCTTGACTTAGGTTTGACTGTTGTCATCGGTAGTAGCAGCAGTCAAGTAACAGCTTTTGGTAAAGAGCAAACTTCGACCAACCAATCGTCCAACAACAGTAGTTGGGACAACATGCAACTGTTGTCTTGCTGCCACCAACTTACCCCCAGAGAGTTGTTGTGGTAGTCTCGGGTTGTTTGGTGTGATTTTGGTTTATTTTTTCTGTTGTCTGTTATGGTAATACAGCTTCAGCATGTTTAGTGAAACCGAGAGATGAAATAGGCTTATGTTGGCCAAGTCGAATGGAATATTAACTATATAAGTGATGATATTAACTGTATAAGGAAGATGTACTATTTGAAAATTTAATAGAATTTATTTAAACGAATCATTTCATCGTTGATAATAAATTTTGGAGGATTATTAGACCTATAAACGTGGAATTTAAAAGCCTTCTATGACGGCCTTTTAAATTTGTGATGAAATACCAGAACTATAATATCTTTGTCTAAGAATATTAGAGAGTTTTTCAATAACTAACAAGGGTTGATTTTGAAATAATTTATATTGGAGTCCTAAGCGTAATTTTTTAAACGATTTTTATAGGAATTATACGAAATTTTTAAATAATTCGTATGGCAGTCATAAGCGTGAATTTTAAATAATTTTTATAGGAGTTATACTTGGGGATTTTTAAGGATTTGAAATATGTGATTTTGAAATATATTTATAAGATAATAAGCGTAAATTTTCAAGTAATTTTATAATTTATATAAGCTTGGTTTTCTAAATATTTTTTATAAGATTATAAGTGCGTTATAAGTGGAGATTTCTAAATATTTTTATTAGATTGCAAGCGTGTTTTTGAAATATATTTCATAGGATTATAAGCGTGGATTTTGAACTAGTTTTTGCAGTCTGTAGTTATAAGTGTGGATTTTAAGATAATGGTTATATTAGAAATAAGCTTGAATTTTGCCGATAGAATTATAAGCGTGCATTTTTAAATATTTTGTATAGAATTATTTAATATTTAAATATTTTTTTCCTATAAAATTATAAGCGTGGATTTTTAAATAATTTGTTTATAGAATTGTAAGCGTGGATTTTTAATTATTTTTTATAGAATTGTAAGCGTGTATTTTTTAATATTTTTTATCATATAATTGCAAGCGTGGATTTTTAAAATTTTTTTATAGAATTGTAAGCGTGGATTCCTAAATAATTTTCTATAAAAAATTTTGTATGTCAGTGCGGGGTATTTTTGAAGAAATATTATGGCAAATTTTGATCACCTCCTGACCAGAGTAACATTTTATGTCGACATAGCCATGTTTGTTGAAATCATACTTTTCGTATGTTTGGTATTTCAAATGCGATCTTTCGGTTCATATTTAGGTGTAGTTCTCTTATACAGGCACCTCCCTCATGTTCTTTATTTTGCAGACCAAAAGACCGCACTGTTTGCACAACGAAGGGATTTGTAATTTGGCATTTTGTTTTTTTGGACAAATAAATGGGGAGCTTTTTTGTAATTGTAATTTTGTTTAAAGGCTCATGTTGTGAATTTTGGGTATTTTGAATGTTTTAGTTTAATTTTCCCACAGAAGCTGCTGTAATTTGGCATTCTGTCTTCTTGGAGGGTGCAGAAATGTATCTATATATGTTCATGCTTAAATAAAGTCTCGACACATGTTTGCTACTTTAATTCGCATTTTCCCACCGAGGTAGTTCAAATTTGGCGTTTCCAGTTTTCCTGAACGGAATCTACGAAACCACAATTTTCTCATAATTGGCTGTTACAGTATCAGAACCATAAACACCATTCACAATTTTGTCCGCTTGGCTTGCATTTTCGCCTTTGTCAAAGAAAAACTTTAAATGCACGAATTTTCTCTTTGTTCACTTCCATTTTTAAAAACTTGTAACTCACAACTGTATGCGCCAAGCAAAAAACAGAAAATATTTTTTACTGCGAAATGTCAACTTTAAAACGAGCATAAATCTGAAATTGTTTGATCGATACTTTACGAGAAGTCTATCAGTTCAGCAATCTGGATTTCTTTTCCCCAACCTAATATTGGTTTTTGACCCCACCTTTTTTTACGAAATCCATTTCAGACAATTTCAAATATCCGCTCGTCTGTTTCTCTGTGTGTCTGTCTGCGCACGATAACTCTCGAAGGGAGTAACTGATTTCATTCAAACTTTGCAAACGGTAATATTTATTCCTAACTTAAATCAAGTTCGATGGCGGAGTATGTTGGTCCACTCCTTCTGGTACCTTCCTCACAAAATGGTCAAAATTTTGTTAAAAATTATGTTCGTAATATCATGCGAACGAAATATCCGATTTGAACTAAGCTTTGCACAACCTTATATTTTCAACAATCGTAGTACCTTCCCCACAATGTGTCGAAATTTTAATATTTATAAATTCAACATTAATCAGATTGGACCCAAACTTTGCGCATCCTCGTATTTTCGCCAACTCTAAATTAAGTACGAAGATGGGACACATCGATTAATTTCATCTGGTACCTTCCCCAAAACAAGCTAAATATTTTGAAAATCCAATATCAAGCGAATGAAATGTCCGATTCAATACAAATTGTGCATATCGATATTGAGAAATAAAATGGTAAAAATGTGCAAAGGGATACTACGGGACTATCCGATTTCAACCAAACTTTGAACTAACCCTGAATAATATTGGAAAGTGGGATTAATCGGTTTACTCCTTCTAGTACCAAACTCTCATATGTAGCGAACGCTACATACATATTTTATACAAACTTACCACATCGTAATATTTTTAACAAGCCTAGATCAAGTCTGAAGATGGGACTCAGATCCACACCTTCTGGTACCTCTCCACAGATGGTTCCTTACATAAAGGGAAGACATGGAAGACTATAATATTTATACAAAGTAAACTATCGGCTATTTATGAGAAATTTTAATATAAAAAGCACAAAATACGTTTTTGGCCCACTTCATCCCAAAATTATTATCTGATCATTACCGAAAATTATAGGCGTTGTCCTTGACCATAACTGGTATACCACTGGTGACCATATCGGTATATTTAAAGGAGGGTCTAGGGCCAATATTTCGCGGCGTTGTAAAATGTTGAGGGTGCACAGAGCTACAATACCCTGAAAACATAGTTTTGTAGGGTATAAAAATTACGGGTTTATCGTTATATGGCTCATATTTCAAAGGTGACACTGATATATTCTGTTTTCGAAACATTCTAAGACATTTTCAAAGCTCTATATTAACTATTAGGCGTATTTTTCATGATATCAAAACAACTGGGCTAAATAGAAGTACTGGACTAAGTGTCAATTTTGTATAAATGTTTTTGATTTTTTGTATAATTTATAATATTCTACCGCACTTTGAGATTATAAAATTTCTTCAATTTAAAAATAAAATATTCTTGAAGGTACCCAACCATATTCACGATATATTTTCATAGTGAATTATGTTTAAAATTCCCTATCTATATACCAATAGTGTCTCATTATCCGCCGCTCATATCCTGTTACAAACCCCTTGAATATTTCAATAAACCCATCTTAGCTCACATTATCAGCTACCATAAATAAACAACAACATTGTAATGTCAACCTGTTCAACACAACGTTGCAGAAATAAAAAACTAAAAAAAAATAAATAAAAACAAAAATAGTAGTAACCAGTAAGGAAAGTAGAAAAGTCGGGCGGGGCCGACTATATGATACCCTTCACCACTTTGGGTATATTCAACAGATGAATGCTAATAGACGTCGAATTCTGCAACCTATACTAAATTTTTCATTTGTTCAGATATACGGTTGCTTCTTACAATGGGACAAAATTACCAAAACTCGGCAGAAAATATATATAGAAGCTCTATCAAAATCTGAACCGATTTCTACACTTTCCAAATTTCAAAACTTTAGTACGTTGTGCAAAATTTGTGTCAATTTTGTGTAAAATTGGACGAAAATATATATGTAGAAGCTATATCAAAATCTGAACCGATTTCAATGAGAATGGCAGAGATTATCTTATATTAACTTCTGTATTGTACATAATTGTGTGGCAATCGGACAAACTTTGGGTCTTTAGTGCACAATTTACATAAAATCGGAAGCAAAAATATATAGGAGCTATATATAAATCTCATTTCACTTAAATCTCCAGACTCATTTTAGTACACTATGCCAAATTTTGTGCAAATCGAAATATGTATAGGGACTTCGGTACACTATTTACATTAAATCGGACGAAAATTTATATAGGAGCTATATTTAAATCCAAACCGATTTTCGAGAAACTTAACGTGCACTATTCTAGACTTAATTAAGTACGATATGCCAAATTTCGTGCAAATCGAAGGATATATAGGGACTTTGGTACACCATTTACCTTAAATCGGACGAAAATATATATGGGAGCTATATCTAAATCTGAACCGATTTTCAGCAAACTTAACACACATAAATCTAGACCTAATCCATTTCGCTATGCCAAATTTCGAGCAAATCGAAGGATATATAGGGACTTTGGGGCACCATTTACATCAAATCGGACGAAACTATATATGGAGCTATATCTAAATCTGAACCGATTTTCTCGAAACTTCGCAAACATCACTCAAGGCTTAATTTAATACGTTATGCCAAATTTCGTGCAAATCGAAAGATATATAGGGAATTTGGGGCACCATTTACATGAAATCGGACGAAACTATATATGGGAGCTATATCTAAATCTGAACCGATTTTCTCGAAACTTGGCAGACATCACTCTAGGCTTAATTTAATACGTTATGCCAAATTTCGTGCAAATCGAAAGATATATAGGGACTTTGGTACTCCATTTACCTTAAATCGGACGCAAATATATATGGGAGCTATATCTAAATCTGAACCGATTTTCAGCAAACTTAACACACATCAATCTAGACCTAATCCATTTCGCTATGCCAAATTTCGAGCAAATCGAAGGCTATATAGGGACTTTGGGGCACCATTTACATGAAATCGGACGAAACTATATATGGGAGCTATATCTAAATCTGAACCGATTTTCTCGAAACTTGGCAGACATCACTCTAGGCTTAATTTAATACGTTATGCCAAATTTCGTGCAAATCGAAAGATATATAGGGACTTTGGGGCACCATTTACATGAAATCGGACGAAACTATATATGGGAGCTATATCTAAATCTGAACCGATTTTCTCGAAACTTGGCAGACATCACTCTAGGCTTAATTTAATACGTTATGCCAATTTTCGTGCAAATCGAAATATATATAGGGACTTTGGGGCACCATTTACATGAAATCGGACGAAACTATATATGGGAGCTATATCTAAATCTGGACCGATTTTCACGAAACTTGGCAGACATCATTCTAGACTTAAATGATTACGCTGTACCAAATTTCGTGCAAATCGAAAGATATATAGGGACCGTTTACATTAAATCGGTTAAATATATATATGGGAGCTATATCTAAATCTGAACCGATTTTTCCCAATTTCAATAGGGTTCGTCCTTGGGCCGAATAAGTGACCTATGCCAAATTTCATCCAATTCGGATCATAAATGCGACCTGTACTTTGTTTACAATTTAACATGGACAGACAGACAGACGGACGGACAGACGGACGGACGGACGGACATGCTTAAATCACTTAGAAAGTGATTCTATGCATATTCTCAAAAGGAACCATGTGTCTATCTCGTTTCCTTTTGCCTGTTACAAACATATGCACAAAGACATAATACCCTGTACCACAGTGTGGTGAAGGGTATAAAAATGCCGACAAATGCGATAAATATATATGAAGAAAACAACAGTAAAGCACACTGTCGAATAGTCAGTCCACTTGCCACCGCCAAATAGCGGTGGTTTTTGCCTTTTCTTCACACTCACCTTCGTTTTGCGTTATTTTCATTCTTCTTCTTCATTGACTGGAGTCTTCGAGTTGTAGCGAAGTCGAGTGCTGTTCCATTGCAGTTGTATTTCTGTTGGGGTCCGTCGTCTGGTTTATGACTGTTTTCGGTGGTTTTGTCCCTGTTTGATTTTTATCAACATCAACACAATTTTTCAAAAGGTCTGCCATTGTCGCCGTTGTTCGTTTTTTGTTGTTGTAAATGTTATTCCAGAAAAAATGCTTAAACACAATTGCTAGCATTTTGGCACTTTGCATTTGCTACTAAGTTTTACAAAAGGGTAGGTTAGGATTTTGTTGTTTTGTTTTTACTTGGTTGTTGTTGTTGGTGCAGTTTATGCAGTTTTATATTTTTGTTGACAAGTTTTTACCAGATTGACTTTATGTTGTTGCTGTAATGGGCATTAAATATCCGTTGGTATGGAAAAACAAAAGACTGAAGACACGAACACGAAGACTGATGGTTTGGAATCTGTGTTTTTAGAAAAAATATTCTTTAATAAATCCACGCCTGTTATGGTCCTTGAAAAAATATTCTTTAATAAATCCACGCCTGTTATGGTCCTTGAAAAAATATTCTTTAATAAATCCACGCCTGTTATGGTCCTTGAAAAAATATTCTTTAATAAATCCACGCCTGTTATGGTCCTTGAAAAAATATTCTTTAATAAATCCACGCCTGTTATGGTCCTTGAAAAAATATTCTTTAATAAATCCACGCCTGTTATGGTCCTTGAAAAAATATTCTTTAATAAATCCACGCCTGTTATGGTCCTTGAAAAAATATTCTTTAATAAATCCACGCCTGTTATGGTCCTTGAAAAAACATTCTTTAATAAATCCACGCCTGTTATGGTCCTTGAAAAAATATTCTTTAATAAATCCACGCCTGTTATGGTCCTTGAAAAAATATTCTTTAATAAATCCACGCCTGTTATGGTCCTTGAAAAAATATTCTTTAATAAATCCACGCCTGTTATGGTCCTTGAAAAAATATTCTTTAATAAATCCACGCCTGTTATGGTCCTTGAAAAAATATTCTTTAATAAATCCACGCCTGTTATGGTCCTTGAAAAAATATTCTTTAATAAATCCACGCCTGTTATGGTCCTTGAAAAAATATTCTTTAATAAATCCACGCCTGTTATGGTCCTTGAAAAAATATTCTTTAATAAATCCACGCCTGTTATGGTCCTTGAAAAAATATTCCTTAATAAATCCACGCCTGTTATGGTCCTTGAAAAAATATTTTGAAAAGTTCCTTTAAAAAAGGTCTTTGAAAAAATATTTTAGAAAAATTGCACACTAATTCCTCTTACAAAAATCGACTAGTTATGAAAATATTTTTACAAAAATGTGACTGGAAGCCAAAAATTGAATTTGTGAGATACGAAACCTTTTCTTTCTATTCCCATTAATTCTCCATCAAAAACAACCTTTATACGACACTTAAAAAAAGTCCAGAATCATTGACTCTACAACACAGAAAAAAATCATTGTTAAAAACTACAACCTAAAAACAGTCTGACCAAAAACCTCATTCTCATGCCTCCGCCCCTTCCATAACGTGGTTCGGCAATGTGACATTCAACTACAAAAGAAACATAGAATCCATAAAGGTAGAATAAACAATAACGAAAAAACAACCAAAATGTTCATCAATATAGAAACTCATTTGGCACTAATTTTTTATTTACTTACAATTTTCAATGGTATTTAAGAGACACAATAAGAAGTCACGTTTTATTGTTGTTGTAGGTTTTTTAGCCTCACATAAAAGAAACCAATGTTAAATCAATAGATACGTTGTTTTTTCTGTTAAGAGTTAAAGCAAGGTGCGCACTGCGAGTCAGATACAAATGTATCTGCCATGATAAAGCTCTGAAGAAGAAGAAAAATACATAATAAACACCCAGAAAAAACATAAATACTTTGATTTGTAAATATCAGAGACAAGAAGCGACAAACAGACAGACGAACAAGAAACAACAAAAATAACAACAGTTGTTGTGATAATAAGCGTTAAGGTCAGTTAGTTAAGAATGAATTGTAATGTACCCTATGTTGGGTTCATGGTTTTGATTTTATAAAATAAAAAATACAACCAGTTAACCAGAGCAGTATAATCGGAAGAGGCCGACTCGAACCTGGCAAAATTTCGTGATATTTAAATTATATTTTGTGATAATAGGGTCATAAATAGATCCCAATTTGGAGACATTTGGGTTACCTAATAGCGGCCTCCTCTATTATTACAACCAACAGACGGAACCTTTTATTGTGGCTCTCTTTAACCCGAATTTCCCCTACTTTAACCCGAATTTCCCCCTTCTGACTACGGAGTCAAAACAGCTAACCCAAATTCAGATATTTCTATTCCAAACCTGTTTAAAAGCTAATGGTGTCATTGGGGCCAAATACGATTGGGAATCAATATTCTTTTTAAATGTCGATCAAGATCGAAAATGAAGATGTCAATTTACTTCTTCTGGTATCTCACCCATAGTATAGTCAACAGTTTGAAGAAAAATGCCTTGCGAACGAAATATACAAATTATCGATACTTCCTTAAATTTTCTGAAGATGAAGCCTATTGGTCAACTACTTCTGGCGCCTCAAGATTTTCAAATTTGTCGTTTATGCAGGAAATGAAGCATCGATATTGATCGAAACTTTGAATAATGTTAAAAAATGTATGTATAGTAATAAATAAAGGTCACTGATTGTCAAGTCAGGCCTGTACGGCATATTTTTTGGCCGATTTAGTTTAAACCAATGTCACTGATTCATCTTCAATGAAATTTTTTTTCGTTCGAAGACCCAGAAAGATGCTTTTGCTTTGTGGGTTTGTATCTTCCGGTCTAATGCCACGGTGCTTCAAACAGCAGTCAATAGAACTTTTCCATAAAAACTCGCACACCGAAGCGCAGGTACAAATTGATCACACGCATTTTGACATGATCACCTCCTTGGATGAGGATCTGGTTTCACCTGCTTTCTCTGGGTCCGGCAGGATGTAGCAATGCAACTCCAAGCCATGTCTAAACTCTACCGAAGATTTGAGTATAAACCACAGCCAGCACGATGAACCCCAAGTGACCAACACCAAACTATCAGCTACCGAAAAAATTTGGTCTACAATGCAATGATTGGGGGGAACAAAACTACTACTAAAATCTTCCAACATTGTCAGACATGCCACCTTTCTTCCCTACCCAACAAACCCCTGCAAGTTTCCGCAACCGAAACTACCATTGTAACTAATATATGTATGTCATATCTTCACAATATATCTCCAATATGTCTAATATTTCCACATAACAGATGTGTAGACAAATAGAGAATAGACAAATTCGAGAATAATTTTCCTATCGGACCAAACACTTAAATCCACAATAAGTCACCTGGTACCCGAGACAAATATCAAGGACACGCACAGTCACTGAATGAAAGTCATTCTCGTTCACGATACATCAAGACGGCGACAAAGGAAGTAGAAAAATTCCGACAACAGGTGAATTACTAACAATTTATTTATCTCATCGAATTTTACATGGGGTTCGGGACCTGGTCAACGAATAAGTATAGTTGTTGTTTTTATATTAATCGAGCAATACTTAGAGGGTCCGAGCGGTATCTCCTTATTCGGTATTTTGATGAATTTAGGCTATCTCTCTACAAAAATTAACAAGAAGAATGGTACCTGTTTCGGTGTAGCCCCATAGAGTAGTATTTCGGGACATAGGGTATGTTTTTGAATCGTGAATCGGCCCGGTTGAATTTAACGACGTTCCTACTTATTTTTGTTCCACATATTGGGGAATTAACATAAAACTGGATTCATAAAAAGCTCGATGTTTGGGTGGCACACCAATAAACAGACAAAAAGGATGAATCGAGCTTCCATCTGCTAAGCCTTGCCTAAACGGAATGCGAAGGTGACTGGAGATGAGAAATGGTTCACATACGATAACCCTGTGCGAAAACGATTGTGGTCAAATAGCGGTGAAGTAATTCAAATGGGGGCCAAACTAGGACTAACGGCCAGGAAGGTTCTGCTATGCATTAGGTGGGACTGGAAGAGGATTATTTATTAGGCCACACACTCAGGGATGGTCCATGTGACGAATTTTTAGGTTTTCGACAGTCGAAAACGTCATATACCTGTATAAACTGTAATAAATGTAGTTAACGTAATTTATTTGAATATTATTACAATATACTGTTATTTTCAAGAATATATATTATTATTACATATATCTGACTATTCCTTACTAGGACTGATAAAAAATTCTAAATTTTTGGAAGAAGAAAATTTTGAATTTTATAATGGATTTAAGTGAAGCATACGTAATTTCCAAATTGATTAATGGAAATAGTTATTTTGTCAAAAACCTAATGGGTTTTGGTGGGTTTCCGACGTTTTTGACGTATGTATTTATGTCATTTACGTCACTATTTCTTACGGACCATCCCTGCACACACCTTAACAGTGACTCGCCAGAAACTTCGGTAGCTTGATTGGGAAGTTTTAATGCATCGGCCATACAGTCCGGACTTGGCAGCAATCGATTATCATATTTTTCTTTTATTACAAAATTTCTTTAATGATAAAAAATAGGTATCTAGGAGTTTTTTTGCAAATAAAAAGCAGGACTTCTACGAAGCCAATAATTGGCTGTAAAACCATACACAACATTTAGTCGCTTGGCTGTAAAATGTTACGGATTTTATCTTTGTTCACTTCCATTTTTATACCATACACAACTATGTTGTCAGGGTATTATAGCTTTGTGCAGCCCCAAGAGTTTGTAACGCCGCGAAATATTGGTCCTAGACCCACCTTTAAGTATACCGATATGTCGACTAGCAGAGTCGATCTAGACATGTGTGTCCGTCTGTCTATTATATTTTGTAAACACGATACAGGTCACAGTTATTGACCAATCTTCACGAAATTGTACATATAAGATCGGGTCTGTCCAATGAAGACCCCTATTGTTTTTGGTAAAGATCGGTTGATATTTAGGGGATGAAATAGACCAAAAACTTTATTTTTGTTGTTTTTCTGGTAGCTCCAGAGGCCGCAATTATGGCCCAAACACCGCAAATTTTTGCATAGAGAAGAGGATCGGGTCAAAGAATAAGCATGTCTGTTTTGATAAAGACCGGTCAATATTTAGCGGGTCAAGTGGACTCTGACTTGTGTGTGAAAAATGACAAAATTTGCGTATGTATTTACTCCTGGAGGTCATAGACCCGAGAAGTTTATAGTACATCGAAGAGGAGTAATAATATTTGGATGAAAATGACCAAAAACTTAATTTGTTGTGTTTTTTTGAGTCGATCTATAGGCCATAATTGTAAGCCGATCATCACAACACAACCCACGGTGAAGGGAATATGGACAAGTAGTTAGGGCTGTACTGAATATTAGTAATATTTGTTGATCTGTATTCGATCAAGTCTATGCAAATATCGCAAAATCTGCAGAAATTTAAAGTTCCGTGGAAGTTGTGTAGGTTATCATATGGTCGGCTCCGTCCGACTATACTGCTCCGCTCACTGGTTAACACCCTGTAACTCACAACTGAATGCCCCAAACAGCAAAATATTTTTCTTACTGTGAAATGTCACCCTTTCAACGAACATAAATCTGAAATTTTTTTATCGAAAAAAATAATGGATTTCTTTTTCCCAACTTCATATATACCCCCATACCTACATAAAAGCTAGACTTCAATGAAGACCTATGAAAATAAAATTTAAATATGGGAAAGTAATTCTCAGTCACTTTGTGTTGTCGTACACATAAGTATTTGAGTTTTCACCGGCAGAAATAGTCGATTGCTGGAGTTAGACCAAGTACGAAATTGACTTGTGGAAGTGTCCGCAGTCGTAGTGCCTTATAACAATTCGTCCTGCGATTGGTTAGCTTTTGCCACTAGTGTGAGTTTTCACCGGCAGAAATCGTCGAGTGCTGGAGTTAGACCATGTACGAAATTGACTTGTGGAAGTGTCCGCAGTCGTAGTGCCTTATAACAATTCGTCCTGCGATTCGTTCGCTTCTGCCACTAGTGTGCGACTGGGATTCGCTTTCCACGACTAGTTTGCTTTCGCGTTGCGTTCGCTTCCTGCGAGTTGTTCGCCGCCTGCCTCTGACTTTACAACTGTAGCTACAACAGGGCCTACTATATATAACTATAAGCTGATTACAGCCACCAGTTGTACCACTAACAGGGCAACGAGTTCCAACGCACCGAAACGATAACCAATGAATCGAATAACCCCATAGTATTGTAGAATCCGAAATCACTCGTTATACACTACGAACTTTCACATTGTCGATATTTAGATCCCGCGAACATTTCTGTTCAACGCCAAACCGCCCTGAGTACGTTTGTGCAAAAAAAGTTCGAACTTTCCAATGGTAATGTCAGATGCCTTCAGGCAATACTTAGTGTTAGTCAGAAATATTTATATTAAGCCTTGTATAACCTAAATATTAACCGCTCTTCACAACATTATATTAATGGATTAGCTGTATACCCTTTTTCATAATCAATTCATAAAATAAACAAATTCTACGCATTTCAAACACTGACTCCAAAAAAACTTCCCTATAAGTGTTACCAATCCGAGTATAAACCCAATAGCATCACCACCTTACCAGTAACCTCCAAAATAAACAGGCATGTGTAATAAATAGCTACAAATGTCAGTATTTGATTTTTTTCAATTTCCGATAAGTGGCTTCTAACTATTTCGAACATAAAACCAATGACTTAAAACTGACGCTCTAAACACCATTTTAGTGTCAAATGTAATGTTTTTCCAATTATTTTTTGGCAAATCTTCGTTCGGTGTTAACAGCGATACAAAAAATATATATTAACACCAATGTTTTTAATGGCGTCAAATATCAATGAAAATGGATATAAAATTTAAAGACATCTATATATGAAGTCAAACATTTTTTGTTATTTACAATATTTATTTCAAATATTAGTGAGTACATCATTGGTCATAGCATTCATATGGAAAAACAATCTTTGAACAGTTTTGTTTTTTTTTTTTTAATAATTGTCCGTCATATTACTGGTAAGGTAAGGTAAGGTGTAAAAATTCAAACAAGAGTTCAAGGCAATCGCGTGCAATTAGACAGACAGATAAAAACCAACAATCAACCACAAATATTTAGCAAAAAAAAAACTAGAAAAATATTTACATGAATGTAGTGTGAGTGTTTTGGTCTTTTGCCTGAATTTTGAAAACAGATTTATTTTTATTGAGATTTTTTATTCAAAGTCATAGGAAAAATCTTATGGTTGATATTGCCAATTCACTATCGCTCAAAAAACAAATTGTTGGTTATTATAACGAGTTTTTAATAACTTCTTATTTTTTTATTTATATGTTTTGGAAATTTGCAAAATTTTGAACACACACTCATGATTTTAAACGCAGGGTTAATAATTGAAATTTAATTTGTTTTGACAAAGATGGTTTACACATTGTTATTTCCTTAATTATAGAAACAAATTGGTAAGACGATAAGAAGATCTGAAATTTATAATTCATATTCAGTGGTCTGTAATGA
>NW_026878390.1:0-23774 GCF_032173495.1 Musca vetustissima | reverse complement strand
TTGTCTCAATGGCACAAATATTAGAGTTTGGTGCACCATTTACATAAAATTGTCCTTTTGCCAAATAAGTGACCTGTGTCATATTTTTATACCCTCCACTATAGTATGGAGGGTATATTAATTTTGTCATTCCGTTTGTAACTCATCGAAATATTCATTTCCGACCCTATAAAGTATATATATTCTTGATCAGGGTAAAATTCTAAGACGATATACCCATGTCCGTCCGTCCGTCCGTCTGTCTGTTGTAATCACGCTATCTTCTGAAGGAATTGAGATAGGGTGGTGAAATTGTGCATAGGGTTGTCTTTTGTCTGCAGGCAGGTTAAGTTCGAAGATGGGATATATCGGTCCACGTTTAGTCATAGCTCCCATATAAGGGTACCCCCAATTTTCGGTATTTTGGTGTTCTTGACCGTGTTTTGCAACCGAATTCGCTGAAATTTGGTACGTTGGATTCTTATTGTGTACTAAATGTCTCCACAAAAAATTATGAGTATAGGTCCACTTTTTCTGGTAGCCCCCATATAACGGCACCTTTTAATTTTCAGTATTTTGGGGGCTTTGATCGTATTTTTACATCGAATTGGCTGTAATTTAGTATTTTGAGTTCTTAATAGGTACCAAATTTCTCCACAAAAAATTATGAATATAGGTCCATTTTTTCGGGTAGCCCCTATATAAGGGTATCCCCAATATTCGGTATTTTGGGGTTCTTGAGCGCGTTTTTCAACCGAATTCGCTGCAATTCGGTATTTTGTAGTCGTATATGGTAACAAATCTCCCTACCAAAAATTATTTATATTCGCCCCCTTTTTGGGGTAGTCCCCAAAAAGGTGGAGTTAGTCCCCAAAAAGGGGGAGTTATCTAACTTGTTCCGCGTTTTGGGTTTGGTTCTAAGAGTCTGTCGTAATCATTTAACCTGCGGAGGATATCGAGATAAAGTTAGAACGTAAGGTTCGATAATGAGCTATACATGAACTATAACCCGCATTTAGGCCTAGCACCTGTGTGGGAGGTATCAGAGGGAGTGGACCGACAGTCCACATCTTCGAACCTGAACTAAGTTTGGAAGAATAATAAGATAGGTACAGGTTGGATGAAATCAAAATTTTCTGGAACATGGTTCACATTATGGTTTACATAATCGCGTTGTAGAAATGTCGGTATAGGTCCACTTTTTGGTATTTTCCCTACATTTTCATTTCAACTACCTTTTAGTATATCTATGGTGGAGGCTATCCAAAGTTCGACCCGGCCGAACTTAACGCTTTTTCACTTGTTTTATCAGACTGCAAAGAATTATGATAAAGTTATTTAAATGATTATGAGTAAAATTTTACTCCAAATCCAATATGCGGTATAACCACACCATACAAGTATAATATCACACAGATTCTTTGCCAAAATTACATGTCAACCACTTTCTAAGTACATTTGTGTGGGAATAGTAGTAGTACATTGCAACTACAGTCATCACATCATTTTTGTGTCCATAAACAATATAGGTCATATATACGTATGTCAGAGTATGAATGATTATTCAACATGCCAGTTATGTAACTGTCTGCTACCATCATTCATGATATGCCATTTTGATATCGACTGTTAAACCCTCATTTAATATAGCTGGTCATACACATAGCTGACTACCTGTCTCTCATAATACGTGTACTTCGATAATTGTGTAGTTCAAAAAAATGCATGCTGAAAATGTAGACGGTATCTAGGTTTGATAGAGTTTTAAGGGAAAAGTTGATCCAAACCGTTATACTTTGGTAAAAGAAAAGGCATTGATATCGGTTTACATTTAGATATATCGATTTTACGATTTTTGGTATATGATCCACAAAATTCTCTCGAATTAATGTATTATAAATAATGCATCAAACACCCAAAATATGTCCAATGTAGATGAAATTCTAGGAATTGATCCTACGGCTTAAATTAAAATGTAGCTCCTATATGTAATCTCATCCGATTTCAAGTAAATCATGTGTTGCATATTCTGTACTAAAAAAATTAATTCTTATATTTCAAAAACCAAAAATTTAATTAAATTAATTTTTAATTTTACATATTTATTTGCAGAAAAAATCTATGCTTAATTATAGTATATTCAATGATTCAACGGCTTGCAAACACTTATCCAACTGCAAATAATTTAATGGAAGTGCATATTTATAATGAGGACTAGTCTCAATGGTGGCGGATTTCAAATAAATGTACGTCAACGGTATTACCTTGTGAACTTTCATACCGTTACCGGGCAAGTAAATCTAATTCTAATTATGTCATATTAATGGAAGTGTAGTTAGTAACTACGGCTATAATATTTGTTACAGAATCTGCATAGGATTTTAACGGTGCAATGTGGGATGATGGTGAGATCAGGCATTAAGGTTGTCATACCTTTAATAAATCGCAAGATATTCATTTACAAGTTGACGCAAATTAAATTTTTACACCAACTTTAAATATAATAACACGAAGACGAGCCACTTTCCTCGTAACAACACAGTTTAAATCAACATAAATTTTGTATTAAATCAGGTTAAAGCTATAAAAACATATTTTGATAAATATTTTTGTATAACAATTTTATTATATTTATGTAATTATTATCTATTATATGTAGGTATAGGTCTACGAATTGAAATGAATATTACGGTATTATTTTCACATTTCTTTTGTTGGATTAAAATCTATGTTAGTGTATTAAATTAACACAAACATACACATATGTTACAGGTGTACAACCACCTTTAGTTAGTATACATTAATTTAATGGTATGACTATCTGTGATAATTATTAAAGTTCCATTATGGGATTTTAATGTTGGCTTCAGGGATTTACTCAGAAAGTTTTTATTTGCTATTTTTTAAGAATGTATTCATTTTTTTATATTTTGTTCCCTTATAGCCATCATTTAAATTAAATTTTGGCATTTATATAGAGTGAGAGAAAACATTCGAAAATAGTCGAAGAATTTGTTTCTTTAATTGAGCTTAAATACGTGAAGTAACAACAAAAAATACAAAGAAAGATCACATTTGTCATATTTTATTCTTGTTCTTAGCATAAATACTAGACACTACAGAAATAACAACTGCAATTTCAAAAATGTCGCCTGAGTTACGTCGCGTGAGCGACAGAGAAAGATCCTTCGCAAACAAAGGATATCCCAAATTTTGAAATTTTGAAAGTGCATTAATAATGCTGGGTATCTCTTATTCATGCAAAGAATATAAAAAGTTCAAAATATTAAAACAATTCGCAGAGTTTTCCCATTTTTTGCAATTGTGTCTAAAGTCATGTACATTTGAAGTCGCCTGAGTGACCGCTCTTTTATGACTTTCATCTCGAAAGATAAAAGTAGGAGGCCCTCAATTTTTTTTTACCACTGATAGTACTCTTATAGTTCTATAAAAAATATTATTTTTTAATTTATTTTACATTTAAAGTTTGATTTTGCCTATAAAAGTCGTGTAGCATTGTGTAATACTAATATATATATATATATATATATATATATATGTTTGCCACGTTATTATAACCTACACAACTCTGTTGTCAGGGTATTATAGCTTTGTGCAGCCCCAAGAGTTTGTAACGCCGCGAAATATTGGTCAAGTATACCGATCGTCATATCTCGACTAGCTGAGTCGATCTAGACATGTGTGTCCGTTCGTTAGTCCGTCCGTCCGTCTGTCCATTATAATTTGTAAACTCAATAAAGGCCACAGTTATGGACCAATCTTCACGAAATTTTGCATGTAGGATGGGTTCTGGCCAATGAAGACCCATATTGTTTTTGGTAAAGATCGGCTAATACTTTTGGGATGAAATGGATCAAATACTTAATTTTTGTCAGTTTTTCTGGTTGCTCCAGAGGCCGCAATTATGGTCCGAACATCTCGAATTTTTACATGGAGAAGGGAATCGGGCCAAAGAATAAGCATGCCTGTTTTGATAAAGACTTTTGTGTGAAAAATGACAAAATTTGTATTCTATAGCGTATATATTTACTCCTGAAGGACATCGACCCTAGAAGTTATAGTATATCCAAGAGGAGTGATTGACCTTTAAATTGATACAAATTATATTTTTTTATGTACTCGGATGTGGAAGTTACACTTAAATATTTACAGGTGGAAGTTACACTTAAATATTTACAGGTATTCAGATATTATATAGTAACCCATTACCTCACTAGAGGGCCGAAATATAGCTCTGATCGCTTTGAAATTTTCCTTGAGGATCCATGTATGGTCAATATATCTTAGAAAATTTCTTTAAAAAAATGGTCCAAATTTCGGTATCCCTATTATTCGCTTTTTGGCGACTTTGGTTACATTTTTTCACCGAAATTGATATTTTCTCTTTTTTCATAACCTTCAGCACACTGTGGTACAGGGTTTATGTCTTTGTGCATATATTTGTAACATGCAAAATTAAACGACATAGAATAACTTTCTGAGTCGATGCCCGTCCGTCTGTCCATGTTAAATTGTTAACAATGTACAGGTCGCATTTATGATCAGAATTGGATGAAATTTAGCACAGGTCACTTATTTGGCCCAATGAAGAACCCTCTTGAATTTGGAGAAAATTGGTAAGATTAAGATATTTATAAAATTGGTTCAGGTTTATATATAGCTCCCATTTATTTATATCCTTCACCACACTGTGGAACAGGGTATAATGTATTTGTGTACATGTTTGTAACAGGCAAAGGGAAACGAGATAGACACAGGGTTCCTTTTGAGAATAGGCATAGAATCCCTCTCTGAGTCAATTTATGCATGTTCCTCTGCCCGTCCATCTGTCCATATCAAATTGTAAACAAAGTACAGGTCGCATTTATGATCCGAATTGGATGAAATTTGGCACCCTATTGAAATTGGAGAAAATATGTGCAAATTTAGATGGAGCTCTCATATATTTTTCATCCGATTTAATGTAAATGTTGCACCAAATCCCCTATATATCTTTCGATTTGCACGAAATTTGACGTAGCGTACCGAATTAAGTTAGTACTGATGTATGTTAAGTGTCGTGAAAATCGGTTCAAATTTAGATATAGCTCCCGATTTTAGTTAAATGGTTTACCAAAGCCCCTATATATTTTTCGATTCGTAAGAAATTTGTCATAGCATACTGAATTAAGTCCAGAACGATTTGCGCCAAGTTTCTTGAAAATCGGTTAAAATTTAGATATAGCTCCCATTCTGTTTTATTCGGATTTTTTTGGAAATTGTGCCGTAAAGACCCGAAGTCTTGGTTCTAATTGTGCGGCTTTCTTAATAAAAAACGATCTAGTTTCAGCTCTTTTATTACTATAGTTCCTATTTTCTGATATCGTTCCTTGTTTATCTCGTTATTTTTCTGATATCGTTCCTGCCAATCTTTAGCGGGTCAAATGGAACCTGACTTTTATGTGAAAAATTACAAAATTTGTATTCTATAGCGTATACATTAACACTGAAAAACAGAGACCCGAGTAGTTGATAGTATATCTAAGAGGAGTGGTTGAACTTTAAATTGGCACCAATTATATTGTCGTAGGTACTCGGATGTGGAAGTTACACTTAAATATTTACAGGTGATTACGCATTCAGACATTATTTAGTAACCCGTTACCACACTAGAGGGCGGAAATTTAGCCCTGATCGGCTTGAAATTTTCCATGAGGTTCCACTTAAGGTTTTTTTTTAAAAAGATTACCAACTTCGCGGTTTCAAAAGACTGGGACTGGAATTCTGAAACTGTCAAACTAAATTTTAAAACCAATTTTGTTTCCTCTTCACTTCAAACACATAAAAATCTTACTACAAAAATGGCGATTCTGCCATAAGCAACTACTAGTTCTGAGAATCTTCAACAATTAAAAAGACACTGTTTGGTGTGCTTTTAGAGTCGAACGTGTGATTGGACCCTACTTTCACGAAAACGACGATGGAACGGCTGTCCCTGGTTTCAAAAATTAATGCCACATGTAACGCAACTGGACAGAAAATTGCTTTATTGGAACATACATTTTCTATGTAATTTCTCATAGTGGCAATATCAAGTGGGAATATTAAAACATGAAAACAAAGTTTATAAATAAATACTACAAATGTTTACAAGAAAATAATTTTGTAATTGAAATATTAAAAAAATTGCATTGTTTTGTCTGGGACAAATTTTTTTACAAAATACCTTTAATCCCGACAGTTTGCGTTTGCTGTACATTTCAATTTAAATTCGCAATACTCTTGGGAATCGTTGAGCAAACAATGCAAATGATTCAATGGCAATTATGTAACTTTTTTTCTCCTAGAAAAAAAACAACTATTATTAATTATAAATGATAATAAAAACCTCTTGGCCACAGATAGGCAAATACATTTGCTAATTTATATTTAATGAAGCCAACAGTTTTTTGTCTCTCTCAAATAGCTAAAATTGCAGGTAAAAAATGTGTAATACAAATTTTAGTTATAATATAAAAAATATACCAAAAAAATAAAACATATTATAAATGATATGTTAGTAACATTAAATTGAATTGAAAAAAAAACACAACTATATTAATCTACATTTAAATTAACACAAAATAAATTTTGTACATGGTTTATGCATAATAAGCGTTTACTTAATTAATTATACACCGAATTATATTCGTGTAAACCTTTTAAAGAATTATTTTTATAGAATTAAAACCTAAGGGAAAGGTATAAAAATTAAAGAGTTTTTTAACTCTTAAAATTTGTGAAAGTATTTGGAAAGAGTTAATCGGTGGTGCATGCCTATTAAATTTTGTATTTCGTTTACAAGACGCATGCCTTGAAATGGTCACGTGACGAATTTTTAGGTTTTCGACTGTCAAAAGGTATAAACGTCATATTTATAAAATGTAATAAATGTAGTTAACGTCATTTATTTGAATATTATTGCAATATACTGTTATTTTCAAGAGTATATATTATTAATTATATCTGACTATTCCTTACTGGAACTGATAAAAAATTTTAAACTTTTTGGGGAAGAAAATTTTGAAATTTGAAATGAATTTGAGTGAAGCCTATGTAATTTCGAAATTGATTAATGGAAATAGCTATTTTGTCAAAAACCTAATGGCTTTTGTTGGGTTTCCGACGTTTCTGACGTATGTATTATACGTCGGAAATGTATGTCATTTACGTCACTATTTCAGACGGACCATCTCTGTGCCTGACCGACTGTTGAAATCACGCATGCATGTTCCTTATGGCATTTTTTTTACAAACCAAGTGGATACTTTTGACTGTGAATCACTTTAGTAGTGTGACATTTTCTATCGCGGGGGATCTCGCCACTGATCTTATTACTATTAATATTATTACATATTTTTTTAGTGATATTCTCCCTTATAGCTATTCAAGGGTTCTTTACAAAAAAAGAGACAGTAAGGAAAGTAGTAAAGTCAGACGGGGCCTACAATATGATACCCTTCACCACTTTGGGTATGTTCAACAGATGAATATCAACAGACTTCGCATTTTTAAAGGACCAGTAAAATAAATTGGATCCATAAACATGTCATTCTGCAACCGATACTAAATTTTTCATTTGGTCATATATAGAAGCTATATCTAAATCTGTTACGAATTTCTCGAAACTTAACACACGTCATTCTAGACTCGATTGAGTACACCGTGCCAAATTTCATGCATATCCAAAGATATATAGGGACTCTGGTGCCCCATTTACTTTAAATCGGAAGAAAATATATATAGGAGCTATATCTATATCTGATCCGACTTTCTTGAAACTTAACACACGTCATTCTAGACTCGATTGAGTACACCGTGCCAAATTTCGTGCAAATCCAAATATATATAGAGACTCTGGTGCCCCATTTACTTTAAATCGGACGAAAATATATATGGGAGCTATATCTAAATCTGAACCGATTTTCACGAAACTTAACACAAATGATTCTGGACCTAATTCAGTACCCTATGCCAAATTTCGTGCAAATCGAATGATATATAGGGACTATGGGAGCTATATCTAAACCTGAACCGATTTTCTCGAAACTTGGCACACATCTTTCTAGACCTAACTCATTATGCTGTGCCAAATTTCGTGCACATCAAAAGATATGTAGGGTCTTTGGTGTACCATTCACCTTAAATCCGACGAAAAAATATATGGGAGCTATATCTAAATCTGAACCGATGTTTCCCAATTTCAATAGGGTTCGTCCTTGGGCCAAATAAGTGAGCTGTGCCAAATTTCATCCAAATCGGATTAGAAATACGACCTGTACTTTTTTACAATTTATCATCTACAGACGGACAGACGGACGGATATAAATCGACTCAGAAAGTGGTTCTATGCATTTTCTCAAAAGGAACTATGTGTCTATCTCGTTTCCTTTTGCCTGTTACAAACATATGCACAAAGACGTAATACCCTGTACCTGTACCACAGTGTGGTGAAGGGTATAAGAAAAACTCTTATAAGTCTGTTAGTGATTTACTTCGAGGTTAACAAGGCATTTGCTGACAAATGCATAATTTTCACCACTTTCACTTGTACGACAGTGAGTCGACTTCTTCACAAATACAAGCTTGTTTAATTTCGTATTAAATAAGCTGAAAATATCTGAATATTCACAATCATTAAACTTTATCATTCTACGAATTTACAACATACATACAACAATTTGTGTATCTCTGTACATCTTTAAGTTGACCAATAAAATGAACAATTAAAAAATTCTTTATATTTGATTGGCAAAATATTTGCCATGTGTGTGTGTCTGTTTATAAATCTTTAAATTTTCTACTCAACTCACTTTTATTGCATCACTCTTTGAATAGCACAACAAACTACACAGAAGAATGTAGCAATTGTTTACAAAACGTAAGATGAATGATTCTTTGCCGAAGAAGAAAACTGTTGCTTCAACACTCCAACCAAGATACCATTCATATTTACAATGTAGCAACTATTCTACGAAAACGAACCCTCCTCATTGCTATGCTGACACAAAGGATAACGACAATCGACCTTCTTTCCTTGACTACAATAAAAAAAACATACAAAGGAATATTAAAGCCCCTTTGGCTGATTGCTTTGTTATGGATTGTATGTATGTCTGTCTGTAGATATATATGTATGTTTGTTGCAAGTGAGTTGTCTAAGCTGTAGTAGGGATAATGTTAAAAAAAAACTCTCTAACAAGTCAACAGTGGCAAAGTAGAAGTCTGGAAAATAAGAATAATATTGAAACAATATGTAGTGTGTTTTCTGTGGATGTTTATGAAAACTCAATTGACAATTTAAAAATTGTGACATTTTGTAGGTGGGTTGGTTATTTGAAGAAATTGATCAACATATTAACTGAAAGCTCGTTTAAAAAAAGTAGTAAAAATTTAACAATTTGATGGGAAAGTAATAGAAGTAGTTGAACGATTATCGGGTTTTAATATACCGTGAGTCACAGTCAAAAGTATCCACTTTTTTCCATTATATAATTAATGTATCAAATTAAAAATATGCTGACTTAAATATAATGAAATAAAATAGCCAATATTTATACAAATTCAATATAAACCAGTGAGCGGAGCAGTATAGTCGGACGGGGCCGACCATACGATACCCTACACAACTTTCATGAAAATCTAACTTTTTGTGGTTCTATATTCTGTAGATGTTAATATTTCAAGATCTTTGTGCACTTTTAATCAGATTTGTCAGCAAATGTTACTAATAATCTGTACAGCCCCTATAACTACTTGTCCAGATTCCCTTCACCGTGGGTTGTGTTGTGATGTTCGGCTTTCGACTCGAAAATACAAATAATTAAATTTTCGGTCCACTTCATCCGAAAAGTTATTATCTGACCATCACCTAACATTTTAGGCGTTGTACTTGACCATAACTGGAACCTCAATGAACATTTCAAAGCGATCAGCGCAATATTTCCCTCCTCCAGTGTGGTAATAGGTTACTAAATAATATATGAATACGTAAGTAAATATTTAAGTGTAACTCCCGCATCCGAGTACCTACGACAACATAATTGGTATCAATTTGGCAACCACTCCTCTCGGATATACTATCGACTCCTGATGTGTGCTATGTCCTTCAGTGGTAAATATATACGCTATAGAATACAAATTTTGTAATTTTTCACACAAAAGTTAGTGTCCATTTGACCCTATATATCTTTCATTTGCAAAAATTTGGCGTGCGTGTGAATTAGGTCTAGAATGATGTGTGTTACCAGAAAATCAGACAAAAATAAAGTTTTTGGTCCATTTCATCCCCTAAATATTAACCGATCTTTTACAAACACAATATGGGTCTTCATTGGCCAGAACCCATCCTACATGCAAATTTTCGTGAAGATTGGTCCATAAATGTTGCCTGTATCATGTTTACAAATTATAATGGACAGACGGACGGACACATGCCTAGATATATATATATATATATACGATCGGTATACTTAAAGGTGGGTCTAGGACCAATATTTCGCGGCGTTACAAACTTTTGGAGCTGCACAAAGCTATAATACCCTGACAACATATTTGTGTAGGGTATAAAAATAATTATTGTTAAACAAAAGCCATTACAACCTCACAGTGAAAAGTGTCCACCGGTATTATTTACAACATAATAACGGTTAAAATTCAATCTTCTCATGTAATATCAAGTTAATTATTGCATCAAAACATTTTTTACATTTTACGCGTGAGTTAGCTTATTTGGATCAGAGATGGCCTGTCAGAAACAGTGACGTAAATGACATACATTTCCGACGTATAATTTATACGTCAGAAACGTCGGAAACCTACCCAAATTCATTAGGTTTTTGACAAAATAGCGATTTTCATTAATCACTTTGGATATTACGCATGCTTTACTCAAATCCATAAAAAATTTGAAAATTTTCTTCTCAAAAAAATTTAGAAATTTTTATCAGTTCAAGGAATAGTCAGATATATGTAAAAATGATATATATTCTTGAAAATAACTTTATATGCTGATAATATTGAAATAAATGACGTTTATTACATTTATTACATTTTATACAGATATATGACGTTTTCGACGTTTACACCTTTTTGACAGTCGAAAACCTAAAAATTCGTCACACGGACCATCCCTGATTTGGATAGCCATTGTGAAAATTTGGGACCATGGGACGCCATACAAGATTGTCGAGAGAAAATTATTTACCATACTAAACAAGGAAATTATCAATATTAATCGATCTGCTATCCAAAGAATTATATTGAGCGAAACAACAGAGAATCGAATTTACAACAAGCCGAAAACCAGCGCGAAAAAAATATTCAATATAAGAGACGAAAAGTGGTTGCTTCGATAAATGGTCGACAATCTAAAGCTCAGTGCACCTAAACTTGCTGGAATCGCAGAGAAATATTTGGAAAAGAAATGTAACACCGAAACAATTCGAAGAATTTTGTGTAAGCATGGTCTTCATGAAATCTGTTTTTGAAATCTGTTATTTGTGCTGGTGGAAGCAAATTTAACGTTTTTGGTCGAATATATCAAAAAACTTATGGCGCTGGGCGTATGAGCCGTGGACGCCTAATTAAACGACCCTAAAGCACGGCTGTGTGAGCACTGCCGGTGTAGGAAAAGTTCGTTTTTATTGAAGGAACTGTGGATAAGAGTTACTATTTACACATTCTAAAACTTAATTTGAAATGTAGTGCTGAAAAATTGGGATTGGGGACAATATTTCAATTTTATCAAGCTAATGATCTCAAACACGTTCGAGAATCGTTCGAGAATTAATGCTTTATAATTCTTCAAAAGTCATTCAAACGCTTCCCCAGTCCCCGAGTTGGAATCCTATAGAGAATTTATGGAGTAAGTTGGACTAAAATATTAGAAACCATAACATCTCAAGCATAGCAATTTTGTAAAATGTAGAGTGGGAAAAAATTCTGATATCTTACATGTAAAACTTGGTAAAAACTATGACGAAAAGG
Organism: Musca vetustissima; assembly: GCF_032173495.1. Classification (NCBI taxonomy): domain Eukaryota; kingdom Metazoa; phylum Arthropoda; class Insecta; order Diptera; family Muscidae; genus Musca; species Musca vetustissima. The sequence continues at coordinate 11,768 of NW_026878390.1, read as the reverse complement.
CTAAAATCTGTAAAAGAAAGTATCTAAGTATGAACAAGTGAAAAAACGTTAAGTTAAGGCCGGGCCGAACCCTCCACCATAGTTATACTGACAGATAGTTATACTAACCTTCAGGAAGTATCACTATATTGAGGAGATGCCTAAATGTCTACCGATATATTTCATTATCGTCATATTTGAGTTTTTTTATTACAATATCTTTAGAAGGCGGAATGCTTACAACAGATGGCTAAATAGTCTTTGTAGGGTAAAAATTGACTATTCCCCGTAACGACTACCCAACCGCAACTCCAAACTACCCGAATCCAACTCCCCAAAATACCGCAAAATTGGGGGTATTTATAATTTTTGTGGAGACATTAAGTACCCAATACGAACCCAATGTAGCAAATTTCAGCGAATTCGGTTGAAAAACGCGCTCAAGAACACCAAAATACCAAACATTTGGGGGTACCCTTACGACTCTGTGCAAAATTTTGGCGATCTATCTCAACTCGTTTAGACGCTAGAGTGATTACAACAGACGGACATGCTTGTATCGCTTTACGCTGATCAAGAATATATATACTTTATAGGGTCGGAAATGATTATTTCGATGAGTTACAAACGGAAAAACAAAATTAATATACCCTCCATACTATGGTGGAGGGCATAAAAAGATAGTATGAAAGTATGAAAAGTATGAAAAAAAAAACAAACAAAAATTCGTTTTCATTCATTCACTTTTTGTTATAAGAAAACAAAGTGGACAGTTTTGACTGTAACTTACTGTGCCAAAATTCATTAAAATTAAATTAATTCATATAGGATTTTTATCATAAAAAACCTGCAAGGAAAGTAGTAAATTCGCACAGGCAGAATATATGACACCTTTCACCACTTTGGGTATTTTCAACTGATGTATGCTGACAGGCGTTGCATTTTCGAAGGAACATTGACATGAAATTGAACAAACTTAAATGTGTGAGCTTTATCTATATGTGCACCGACTAACATCAATCCTGCCATTCTGCCAACTATGCAATATGTCATTACATTCGGGTAGATTTGGTTTCGTTTGCGTACAATGGGAGCAATCGATTGTAAATCGTTTTAGGTCAAACATGATACACCAAATTCGGTATGCCGTACTACACAAAGTCGGTCGAATATATATTGAAGCTATATCTGTATCTGCACAAATTTCTTTAAAACTTTGTGCAAAATTTCGTGTCAAATCGGCATACATTAGGAGTTTGGTGCACCATTTGCCTAAAATCGGACGAAAACATATATGAGATCTATATTTAAATCTGAACTGATCTCAACGAAAATTGCCAGATATATATTTATTTTAATTTCATACGTTTTGCTTAATGTTATGCCAATAGGCCAAGCTTTGAGTTTTTAGTGCACTATTTACCTAAAATCGAACGAAAAAAAATATTTGGAAACTATATGTAAATCTGAACCGATTTAAACAAAACTTGACTCACGTAATATTATACTAATTTCAGTGCATTATACAAAATTGAGTGTCAAGTGACATACATACACATGCACAAAGACATAATACCATGTACCGCAGTGTGGTGAAAGGCATAAAAACAAATGGATAATTTTAATTGGGACTCACTATATATATATATATATATATATACAGGTTTCTTACAAAATTAGAAAAATTCAATTTTTTCCAAATCTCGTATGCATTATTCCATTAAAACATGATATAACAATTTAAATACATACCAAATTTGGTAAATATAATTTGGTACAATTATAAGTCTTTCCAAAGCCAAAGCAAATTGTTGATGTGTTTGTGTTTAAGAGAATTTCCTGTAAACACCGAAAAAAATACGAAATCATTGTCTGACGTGGTTTTAAGTCCCATCAAAAGCTTAATATGCATTTACAGGTACATTTCTCTACTCCTCTGATCCGATTTTGGCTTTTACATGCACCAATGCACGTAACATGGAACGTGGTAATACAGTCCAGCACGTTTATAACGAAACAATGGCGAATGGGTTTTGTCCGATCTAAATAGCTTTGTTTCTATTTTTCATACAAACCACTACTTTTATAACGAACTGTTTTTGGTGAATTTTGAATTTTATAACGAACTGCGAAAACGCAGATTATTTTGATAACAACTAACATAAGGTGACAATTTGCCCCACTAAGTGGGTTATAACCCTGTTCGACTGTAATACAATTTTCTCATTGCAACAACAAATTCAACAAAACCTCTCTATTAATATTGTAAAATAGTAAAATAGACAAAAACTCAGGTTTTTGTTTGTTCAACATTGTTGCATCAAGCGGTCCGTTGTTGTGGTGTATGGTTGGATTAGCGACAAAACTCACGTTAAAAAATCTTTGAAATGGAAAATTGTTGCCGTTTTTTTTTATTTCTTTAAAACGAAAAATAAGAACATCTATAAAGGATGATCGAATTTTATCGCTGTGTTTTTGTGTGTTTTTAATTTGTGTCGGCAAAACCAACGTGACATAGTGTCTAATTTTTTTTTTTTTTTTTTTGCTTTGGAATGTTATGAAATTGCGACTTTAATAGTAGCTCATCTGATGGTTGTACGGATAAAAAAAGGTACGGACGTCAAATGTTCATAGTTAAATTTTGAATAACATTTTTTTTTTCCTTTGGGTCCGTCTAACAGTTGTAGTCTGTTTGGAGTATTGGAAATGTATGGACGATACAACTTCAAAAACAAATTGTACAACAACAAATAACAATGAAATGAAAAAAAAAATAAACCACAAAGTAAATAAAATGGTTTCGGTTTAATTAATAATACCGACAATGATTTTTTACGGATTATGGTTATGCTGTATTGGTAGAAGTCTGTCGTAGCTTCATTCGTATATGAACTGGGATTATCAAATAGCACGCACTTCGATTGAGTAATGCGGCACTAAAATATCGCGGTAAGTCTTTATTAGGGTTATACCAAAATGTTGACCGATATTGACAATTTCCAGGGAATCCACTAAAAACCCAAAACACCTAGAACCCTATATATATATATATATATATATATATATATATATATAACAAATTTTCTCAAAAAAAAAAAAAAAAAACATATTTTTTCATTCTACAAGAATCCGAAATATCTCCGTTGCAACTTAAACCGTCAAAATTTCGAAAACCATTGGGGGAGGCCGAAAAATATCTTTACAAAAAAACATTAAAATAGGACGATAATTAAAAAAGCCCCTAACCAGGATCCCGTACGTTTTTTTTTTTTGGTCCCCGACCCATTTTCGCACCAAATTGTCTGTAATTGGTAAAAATGTCTGTAATTATACCCTACACAACTATGTTGTCGGTGTATTATAGCTTTGTGCAGCCCCAAGAGTTTGGAACGCCGCGAAATATTGGTCCTAGACCCACCTTCAAGTATACCGATCGTAATTTCTCGACTAGCTGAGTCGATCTAGGCATGTGTTTCCGTCCGTCTGTCCTTTATATTTTTTAACACGATACAGGCCACAGTAATGGACCAATCTTCACTAAATTTTGCATGTAGGATGGTTTCTGACCAATGAAGACCCCTATTGTTTTTGGTAAAGATCGGTTAATATTTAGGGGATGAAATAGACCAAATACTAAATTTTTGTCGGTTTTTCTATTATTGCCCGAACATCGTGAATTTAAAGATCGGTCAATATTTAGCAGGTCAAATAGACCCTGACTTGTGTGTGATAAAATACAAAATTTGTATTCTATGGCGTATATATTATCTCCTGATGGACATAGACCCGAGAAGTTGATAGTATATACTTACGAGGAGTGGTTGAACTTTAAATTGATACCAATTATTATGTTGTATGTTCTCGGATGTGGGAGTATTTACAGGGGCTTACGTATTCATAGATTATTTAGTAACCTATTACCACACTGGAAAGCGGAAATATAGCGCTGATCGCTTTAAATTTTCCAAGAGGTTCCAGTTATGGTCAAGGTCAACGCCTATAATTTTCGGTGATGATCATATGAGAAGATTGAAATGAAGTGGATCAAAAACACATATTGTTCTAGACCCAATTCAATACGCTGTGCCAAATTTCGTGCAAATCGAAAGATATATAGGGACTTGGGTGCACCATTTAAAATAAATCGGACGAAAATGTATATGGGAGCTATATCTAAATCCGATTTAAATCGTTTTATAGGCCACAAGCTGAACATCACAACATAATCCAAGGTGAATGGAATCTGGATAAGTAATTAGCAGGGCTGTACTGAAAATAGTGCAAATATCACGAAATATTGCCCTGGCTCGAAATAAACATCCGCAGAAAGATGGAGTACCGTCGTAGTTGTGTAGGGTATCGTATGGTCGGCCCCGTCCGACTATAGTGCTAAATTAAAAATTGTCTATAATTAGAAGTAAATTAATGAATTAATTAAATATAAAATAATAATAATTGTTAATCAAAAGCAACGTCACAGTGGAATTTATACAAGACAAAAGCTTTTTATAACAAACGAAGTTTTTGGATTTCATTAGTGTCCCTATCCCTTGTTATCTTTTACAGCTATCAACCTGGATGGATTTTACAAAATCCTACTTGTAAAGCATTTTTCCGTCACTTGATTTTCTAATAACCTTGCAGGAGATAAATTAAGATCCAGTACGATTTTAGATATCTTGGAATGCCCACATCATAGTGCATGCTCTCAAGAAGAAGATCTCCATTGGGGAAAACCCCTAATAAAATGGTATCATTTATTATTCAGTTCTATGGGGACATTCGCCCCGTTTTTTTTTCCACCAGTTTAGCTGTTATTTTTTTTATTTTAGGTGTCAAAACTTCCTATCAATATCGGTCCTCATTTTGTTATGTCTTCCATATAACAGTAACACATCCAATTTTGATAAGGGTACCGGCCTTTTATAAAAATTTTTGAATGCAAAAAAAAAATCTTTTATTTAGAGCCAGCAACCAACAATTTAATAACATTTTCATATAATTTTTATTTTCCCAATTCGAATCTCAATTGTGGTTGCTCAATTTAAATAGATTTGCTAATTATTTTCTTTTGACTACAAATTTGTCTGAGAAGTCTAAGACTTTTTTTGGAAATGTAATCAGCTTTATTCAATCAATACAAATGTATAAATGGAATTTTCTTTAGAGAAGAAAACAAACAAAAATGCAATGCTATGCGGATAACAGAAAGACAATCAATGTAAACCACAAATTGTACATTGACCTTATATCAATTAAATGTTCGATCGGGCCGAACATTTAATACCCTCTACCACGAGGTGGATATTTAAAATACATGTAATCGATCAGGACCTTCATATATGGAATACGTGTCCAAATTCCTCAAAAAAGTGATAATGGGCGGAGGGTAGTTCAGTAACATTTTCTAGTCATTTATTATGTTCCTAGAATGTTTAGTAGAAATTGTTTTAGTAGCTCCATTCGTATAAGCAAATTTTGTGTACGGTATCGATTAGTCTTCCCAGGCGACTTGAATAATTTTTTATATAAAATCTTTAATTCCTGCTTGTTTATTTGTATATATATATATAACACCAGTTCAAAAAGTTTATCCATTTTGCTAGTTATTTGCTTACAAAACCAATTTCAATAAAATAAAACCAAAAAGTAAATTGATTTTGAGGTTTACACCGAGAAAACAAAACCAAGAACATAAACATGAAATAAATACTCAAGTGGTTGCTTTTAAATGGAGCTTCCTTCGTTATTTGGGGAAATTGGTTTAGCTTGCTGCTAGTGAGCAACAACTCAATAAACATCCAATACTTCCAACACAACAAATATAAAGGGTGTAAGTAATTAGTGTGTTTGTGTTGCAGCCTGTTGGAAAGTTCGGTTGATTTTTTCTGATTTGTAATCTCAGTAGATTACAACATTTAGACATGTGAAACAATTGCAAATGGACATCGCATTAGAAACGGATAATGGGTTTGTTGTTTATGTTGTTTTTTACGCTACACCCCACATCGAGGTACAGGGACAATTGTTGATTATGTTTTTAGTACAACAGTTTTACAACATCATAAGAACTAAAAATATATAATTATAAACCAGTGAGCGGAGCAGTATAGTCGGACGGGGCCGATACCCTACACAATTACTACGGAATTCAAATTTTCTGCGGATGTTTATTCCGAGCCTGGGCAATATTTCGTGATATTTGCACTATCTTGCCCGATTAGAAGTAAACAGCACCTCTTCCTCACACTGACATATTTTCCGAATATTACGAGTATTCAGTACAGCTATTGTCCAGATTCCCTTCACCGTGGGTGGTGTTGTGATGTTCGGCTTTCATTTGTGGTCTACAGATCGACTCGAAAATAACAAAAAAAATTAAGTGTTCGGTCCACTTCATTCCAAAATTATTATCTGACATCACCGTAAATTATAGTCGTCGTCCTTGACCATAACTGGAACCTCATGGAACATTTCAAAGCGATCAGCGCTATAGCTCCGCCCTCTAGTGTGGTAATGGGTTACTAAATAACATACGAATACGGAGATACCTGAAAATATTTAGGTGTAACTCTCACATCCGAGCACATACAACTATATAATTCGTCTTAATTTAAAGATCAACCACTCCTCTTAGATATGCTATCAACTTTTTGGGCCTTTGTTCTTCGGGGGTAAATATATACGCTATAGAATACAAATTTTGTAATTTTTCACACAAAAGTCAAGGTCCATTTGACCCGCTAAATACTGACCGATCTTAATCAAAACAGGCATGTCTTTGGTCCAATTCTATGTAAAATATCACGATGTTCGGCCATTATTGTGGCCGCTGGAGCGACCAGAAAAAGCGACAAAAATTTAGTATTTGGTCCATTTCATCCTCTAAATATTAACCGATCTTTCCGAAAAACAATAGAGGACTTCATTGGCCAGAACCCATCCTACATGCAAAATTTCAGCTAGTCGAGATATGACGATCGGTATACTTAATGGTGGGTCTAGGACCAATATTTCGCGGCGTTACAAACTTTCGGGGCTGCACAAAGCTGTAATAACCTGACAACATAGTTGTGCAGGGTTTAAAAATACATAATACGTAAAAATTGGGAGTACTGTTATATGACAGCTATGCTCAAACGTGAATTGATGTAATTTCTGGTAGTAAGTTCCCGGACTGGAGCCTTTATGTGCAAGGATATTCTGAAAAGGGGCTTTCCAATATTAAAGAACTCAAAATCGACATTGAATTTTATTTTGATCAATAATAAATAGATTTTATGGAGCTAGAGATCACCGTAATTAAGATATAACTCTGAAATGTTGCACATACATTGCAAGTACTCCTAGGATATTTGATATTGCAAATGGCATATCCGTACCAAAATTTATTAATATTGGCCCAAGTTTCAGGGTAGCCTCCAATTAACGATATCCCCAATATTCAGTATTTTGTAGAGGTTTTCCAACCGAATTGGCTGTAATTTGGTATTTTGGGCCACCATTGTGTTGCATATCTAAGTACCAAAATCTATTAATATTGACCCATGCTTCGGGGTAGCCACCATATAAAAGTACCCCCAATATTCGGTATTTTGGGGATTTTGAACACGTTTTCTAACCGAATTGTCTGTAATTTGGTTCTCATGGTATAGCACATATCGGTTCTCATGGTATTACACATATCCCTACCAAAAATTATAAATATTGACTCAAGTTTCAGGTTAGTCCCATATAGCGGTACCACAATATTCGCTTTTTTGGGCAGGCTTTCCAATCGAATTGGCAGTAATTTGGAATTTTGTGTCAACATTGTGTAGCACACCTTTGTACCAAAAATTATTAATATTGACCCAAGTTTTGTGGTAGCCCCCAATAACGGTATTTATACCCTTCACCACACTGTGGTACAGGGTATTATGTCTTTGTGCATATGTTTGTAACAGACAAAAGGAATCGAGATAGACCCATGGTTCCTTTTGAGAATATGCATAGAATCACTTTCTGAGTCGATTTACGCATGTCCGTCCGCCCGTCCGTCCATGTATTTTTGTTAACAAAGTGCAGGTCGCATTTATGATCCCATTTGGATGAAATTTGGAACCGTTCACTTATTTGACCCAAGGACGAACCCTATTGAAATTGGAGAAAATCGGTTCAGATTTAGATATAGCTTCCACATATATAGTTTCGTCCGATTTTATGTAAATGATGCACCAAACTCCCAACATTTTTCCGATTGGCACAACATTTTGCAAAGAGTTTTGAATTTGGTTCAGACTGAAGTCTGCGAAGGTTTGTTAAAATCAGTTCAGATTTAGATATAGCTCACATACATAGTTTCGTCCGATTTTTTTTTAGCGAATTTTAGATCAAATCGGTTCAGATTTAGATATAGCTCCCATATATAGTTTCGTCCGAATTTTTGTGAATGATACAGCAAACTCCCAATATTTGTCCGAGTGGGACAACATTTTGTACAGAGTATGGCATTAGATCTAGACTGTTGTCTGCAGAGTTTTTTTTTTTAATCGGTTCAGATTTAGATGTATCATGTAGGCCCCGTCCGACTTTTGAGCTTTCCTTACTGGTTTAGAATTTTGTGATAGTGACCCATGTGGGTATTTTGAGAATTTTGGACACATTTTTCAACCGAATTGGCTGTAAGTTGATATTTTTATTCCCATTGGCTGTCAAATCTCATTACCAAAAATATCTATATTGATATCCGTTTTATTATATCACCATATATTTATTATAAATTATTATTATAAATATTGTTTAAAATTTGAAATTTGATTGAGATGAGTGTGATTTGGTTACCACATAATAAACAAATCCATTATGCAATATCATACATGAATCTCTGTAGTAAATTTGTGTAGTCGCGAACTGAAATTAATGCTTTTTCTCTGCAGTTTACATATCAACTTATTTTATTCTCACATAAGTATAGAATATTCAAACGATTTTATTCCTGATCATAATTGGATGCATTTGATTTTAAACAAGACGTATAAATAAGACTTACGTTTTAAAATTAAAGTCGATTCCAGTTAAATCCTTTTAAAATTTCCAGTGAATGTGTCAGTTTATCTTTTTTATTTATTTATTTATGTTTAATTCACATTACTTTTGTGCAATAAAAACACACATATTTTTAATGTTGAACATTCCAACACAAGCTCATGAATGTTGAGAATAATTGGCTGCAAATGTTGTTGCTGTTGAATGCGGTTTATACGAATGGATAATATTTGTCAACGTTTTTCTGTTGTTGCTACACAATTTTAGCCTTTATTTAATTTGCTTTTTGGTATTTTTTTATGTCACAAAAATGCAGGTCAATTAAATGTGAATTAAAATGCCTTTATGTTGATGTTGTTGGTGTTTCCACTGTTTGCAAATTAATTTGATACAATTTTCATTAAGAGCAATTTGTTCTTTTTTAAATTTAAATCGTAAATTGAAAAACGAATCAAATATGTATCCTTTTTAAAATTTTGTATTTTCTGTAATTTAAAAACTTGATATATGCGTTAATGTGTATCTTTCACTTATATGTAAACTTGTTGCGTTTATGTACCGTAGTATTTTTCACTTTCATTTCAAATATTACATTTGTTTATATGTTATTATTATTTTTATTTATTTATTAATTTTTTTGCTAAATATTCAAACACAAAACTATTTTCTTCTTGTTGATTTAGATGTGTTTAATGTGTGTCTAACAAGGACTTGACTTAAAAACGCCGAGCAACACGTTGTTGACACAAAGACCGCCTAACAAAGACTAATATCACAAGACAACACGCGACAGGCAACATTCAAAACACGCAATCAAAATTGTGTGCTCTTTTGCCAGGAATAATCATAACAGTACTACCAGCCAGCCGACCCAACGAACATTTGTACTCATAAAACACAATCACCCTCACTCGGTGAATATAGTACATGTGTATGTGTGTGTTTGTTTGTCTGAGCGTGGCACTCTCCGTAGAACTTTACTGATGATGCTACACAACTCGTATAATCATCACAACCATCCGATATTATTACAGTTAGGTTCAATGGTGCTGATTGCCGTCGTCAATTTGTGCACTAAGGGTCGTGCAGGTTGTTGCATTGAAGATATGGCTGCTACTGGCTGGCCTGGCTGTTGATTGTGATTATAATAATGATGATGTTCCCATTGAAATATCATGCAAGGCACACACACACGCATGCAATGTAAACAAGAAATAACTTGATATTCCTATTAGCAGGGTAACGTAATAATTTATTCTCACATAACATGCTCTCATTTAAACAAACAAGTACTCTTTTATCCTTCATACATAATTTCAGAGCTTGATGCTCTCTCTCGTTGCCTGTCTTTTCGGAGTAAAATATATGAGCATATTTTTGATTCCATCACAATCCAATAAGAATACTAATGGTTTCATTCCTAAAATGTTTCCATTCGGTGTCATCTGGAGTTTCGAATGGTGTCTGTGTGTGTCTCTCTCTCTCTTTCTCTCTCTTTCGGTCTTGCTCAGCTCTGCTTTCTAACGTATTGTTTACATTACTGCGCATGTCTTTCATCTCATGATTTGTTTCCCATTTTCGTCATTTCCTTTTGTTTATTAAATGTTTTGGGTTCACCGTTAATTTCTCAGTTCTAGTTTTATTTTCGTCGTGCTCACAGCATGCTATTTTATATGTGTTTACATTTTAACTTCCTTTCGGCGTACGTAGGCGACTATGCGTTCAAGAGAACATGTGTGCTGCAATATGTATTACCGGAATGTGTATTTATTATTGCAATGCGTTCGTTCATTCACTTGTTGGTTGCTGTTTGGTTTCCGATGCTACTTAATGTCTATATGTATTTGTTTATAGTATGGGAAACAAAAGAAGATACATATTTATTGCTGCAAAGCAGTAGCTGAAGGTGTAAAATTCAATTCGTTCAAACTTTTAATATGGATATATGATATTGTCATATTAAGACTTTATTACCATCTTTTATATGTCCCGAAATAACTGTTAACGAAATAGGCAATTTAATGTGAAATGTGGCTAAATAACAATAAAAACTAAAATTAAAGCATTTATTAAAAAACAAGTAAAAAACGATGTTAAGCCACGGTCCAACTTTTTATACCATCCACCAAGAGGATGATAATCAATATATCTAAGAAGACCAATTTTGATATTTTTGGTACTGAGATTTGACATCCAATACAAAATATCAAATTACAGCCAATCCGGTTAAAAAAGGGATCCAAAATCATCAAAAAAAGTATGGTGCTTCCTATTAATGGGGCTACTCTTAAGGGTACGAAAATGTCCTATACAATGAGAACCCAAAATAGAAAATTACAACCATGTGGCTTAGGAAAATTGCTAAAAATCCCCAAAATATCGAATATTGGGGAATACACTTATATGGTGGTTACCTTGAAACTCGGTTCAATAATAATTATACCCTACACAATTATGTTGCCAGGATATTATAGCTTTGTGCAGCCCCGCACAATATTGGTCTTAGACCCACCTTTAAGTATACCAATCATATCATGTCATATCTCTACTAGCTGAGTCGATCTAGACATGTGAGTCCGTCCGTCTGTCCATTATAATTTGTAAACACGATACATGCCACAATAATGAACCAATCTTCACGAAATTTTGCATGTAGGATGGGTTCCGGCCATTGAAGACCCCTATTGTTTTTGGAAAAGATCGGTTACATTTTTAGGGGATGAAATGGACCAAAACTTTATTTTTGTCTGGCCCAAACAACG
>NW_026878389.1:0-24263 GCF_032173495.1 Musca vetustissima | reverse complement strand
CACCGCGGCGATGTGGACTAACCGAGATGCAGATATGGATATCATGCAAACCTGATTGTTCTGTCTGTAGCCTTCTACTGTGTGTGTGTTTCTGTTGTTTTCTGTCTAAATGCTGCCGCTTGATTCTGTGTGTGACAATGCAACAAGGCTGAGATGGACGGTCCAAAACTCATCAACACACAAATGTCCCCATGAATGCACTTTCCTGCAGTTGTACATGGATGGCAGTAGACAGCACGTGGTTGTCATGGTGCTGTCTACAGCAGAGTGGGCATCAGCTCAGTCCATTACATATGCCGGATTCCGCTACATGCGCACATCCCACATTCCAAACGAATGCAAAGCTAGCCACAGTCCAAATGATCCCAAATCGTCAAAGATTGGGATCATTTGCAGAGGAACCATGTCCAGGGTATTGTACCAATCCAACGCTTGTCATGATTTGTCTGCAATAGTCCATACAGTAATGGACTAATGAGTAAGGACTGCTATTAATTTAAACGGCAGTAGTTATAATTCATATGGATGCCATACACAAATATGGACATATATTGAAAACTTTTGCGAAGATGTTTTCCACCCTTGAATAACCTGGAACGGCAAATTGCAATACTTTCGGGTGGAAAATATGCCGAAGCCTTTCAAAATGCCTAAATGGGGCGGGACCTTTAAATGTTGACAGTTTTCGGTGTAGGTGGTTTTAACTCTTGAAGAACCTGGAACACCAAATTCCAGACTATTCGGGTAGAAATTGTTCGGAAATTTAGTTTTTGCAAAACAGTCAGGCTGAATCGGACATCTTAAAAATACTGAAAAGCGGGTGGTCCTATTATATTATATGATACTAAACCAAAACATTGACAAGTGCCCATCAATTTCTACGAATAATGTTTTAATCGCCAATAATGCCTAATCACATATTATATTGGAATGCTGAAAATTTATCAATGGGATCCATAACTACAAGTGGACCGAATATATGCTGAATATATGGTTTATGAGGTCTCCGAAAATATTTCGAGGTGTTGAAAACGTAGTGACAAATTCAATTAATTGTGGTGGGTATAAAATGTGTCACATATAAGAAAGACCCTGTAAATGACTAGGTCGAATCCCTCTTAGAACATTTGGAGATGATCTAGCCATCTTTGTCCTGTAATAAACATATGCCTAATTCAAATTATGTATCCCACGATGAACATAACATCTACTATGCTGGCATTTGTTCCATCATTCGAATAAAAATTTATTTTATTTTTTTAAAAAATGATATTGTCACAATTCATTGCCCTGTTGCTGTCTTTTTTTTAACGCGCTACATAACTAAATGGATGTCCAAAGGATTACAGTCTATAATTCATGTGACAAAATAACAATGCGACACACAATCACTCACGATTTACAAAAGACAAAAATAAATACAACGCGAGACTAACACTGAGAGCCTTAACAAAGACCTTAAAGTTGTGAATCTCATTTGGGGATTTTGTGTTTTTTGCGATTTTTGGTAAGCGGGACGACTGTTTTGATAAGTCGGCATGCTTGAGTATACATCGTGAAGTCATAATTTATAAAATGTCACTTGTCTGTCGTCGCGCTGTCAAATCGAAAGTGGATTGAACATGATGAACCAAAGTTATTGTTAAACACTGATAAGAATTTCAATTAATGTCTTAATAAAATCAATCGATCCGATCGATCAATGATATATTAACACAACAATCGCAATTTGAATATGTCCACAGATATTGATGTGACATTTTGGCAACAATAAAATTCGATTGTTTAATTTAAATAATTTTTACCTTTTGTAAAGTTTTGTATGCAAAAAATGAGTCTTATTATTATATACTAGCCGGACCCATTGCTCTTCATAACACCTACTAAAGTAATCAATGTATAATTTTAGAAAACATAGCAACGTTCAACTAGAGAACAATATGCGTAAATGAGGTTACTTCTCGATCTTAAACAAATTTACTGTCTGATACGTAGAAAAATCAATCGACGAGCTTTAAATATGTTACAATGTCTATATAAAATTTGTATTGCTTCCACAGGTTAATGATTTTAAAATATTTCGCTAATATTTCTCATTGGGTGAAAAATAGGATACACGTAATAACGTATTCCAGAAGACATAACACTCAAAATATATGTATTTTGGACTGCCAAATTTTTGGTGCAATCTTTCTCTTACGTGGGGACCGGTTGGTCCTTTTCGGACTCTCAGTTTCTACGGAAGATTCCGGTGCAGTGCTCGTCTCCTGGATATTAGAACCAGTTTCGCCATCATCAGTCGACGGGAACCTCTTTTTCTTTTTTGTGGGTTTGGCATTTGATTGCTATCCTTTGTGCCCCGGATGGTTTATTTTCCTTGTCGTGAGCTTAGCCATTTTATCCGCCGCCTTTACTACACTTATAAACAGAAAAAATAATTCGTATATTATATGAATAGTGCACAGAGGTGTTGCAAATGTCGGGATTTCTGCATTTAATAAACGCAATATAAAGTAAAGAAATAACTCTGAAGTGTGTGTGTTGGGTAGTGGTGGCGGGTTTCTATAGTAGAGAAATTCTTTGTCGTTTTATTTCTCTATTTTGATTTTATGTCTTCTTATTCTATACACAATGATAAGCATTCGGATGGACTTGTTGATCGTAGAAACAGTTGTTTGATATATTATTTTTAGCGTTTATATCGAAGTAATTTGGAAAATTACCAATATTCTGTATTCTGGGGATTTTGGACACTTTTTCAACCGAAGTGGCTGTAATATGGTATTTTGAATTCTAACTGGGTAGAAAATTTGCGTACCAAAAACCTCAATGTTGGTCAACATTATAAAATACCGTTGTATGGGGGCTATTTTAAAATGTTGACCAATATTGAAATTTTATATTTGTACAGTTGAAATGTAGACTGCGTTTTTTTGAGAGTCTATCATGAGCAGAGCACCAGTAGTATAAGGAAGGCTAACAAATGGCCGAAATAAAGCTAGTCATGTTCGGTCAAATGTGAAGGGTTTTCTCACTATTTTCTTCTACTGCAATGACATGCACCACGTCATGAATTCTTGTCGCAAGATCGAAGGGTCAACAAAACTGTTATCATGCCTCAATCACCGTATTCACCGGAATTTGAATATAAATATATCTACAATGTAGATACAGATTTTACATATCACCTGTGGGTGATATTCTTCTGCAATGAATTCGTATGTTTAATTTTTACCATTTTATAAAAAATACTCAAAATACTTTATTTGAACCGAACATTCATTATGACCTTACCAATTAGTGCATGATTGCAGAATTCTTAACACACCAATATCTCCGTTTAATTTTCAAAACGTTTGTATAATACAGTAAACCACGGATATAAGAATATCCAAAATAATCGAGAATTTTGGTCCTATAAGCGGGCTTTTCTTATATGAATTTATTTTATATAATAAATTATTTTCTTTCATGGGTGAAACATGTTCTTAAGTCCGTGATTTCCTTATATAAGATTTTCTTATATCCGTGGTCTACTGTATATCGCACACTTCCAAATACGAAATAAGCGTAAACCTCATCTCACCATATTTATGTTCTTCGAAATCATGATTAATTAGTGACAAATTTAACATTGAAAAATTAGAGAAATCGCCTGTTGTGTGTGGCATACCCCAAGGTGTGACTTTATACCGAAAAGCAAAAACTCTTCATGGGATTGGATACGACTTGCTGCAGGTATTCGTTCGTTGGAAATGTGTCAAATTGGACGGCGTATCTTAGTTAAGGATTCTGCAACACTTCAGGTTAGTTTGCAAATAAATGAGATTATTTTTGAAAAATGACAAAGTCGACATTTGGACTGTCCAAAATAACCGAGCATCCATATTGGTTGGCAACAATGAATGCACTTGCCGCATCCGCCATGAAATTTTTGGCTCGTGATCATTGGTATCTGAATGTTGTTGTGGTCTTATTTTTTAGTTTATGTTAAAAACGGGCACACGTTCCGTGATCGATGACTTTTGCTTTGCATTTTTCTTAGGGGTTTCTTCTTTTCTTGGATTTGCTTGTTAAAAAATATAAAGGTGTTTCTTTTTTTTGTGCATTTGTGCATGCTTATCAAAAAAGACTCACAAGGGTATCAGTTCAATTTGACTGTGTGACAGTCATAATTTTTTAAGAGATGATATTTTTCGACTTAAGATTTATTAGTTCGAAAAAAAAAAACTAAAAAAAAACATTGGAAAAAACCTTTGCATCATGTTTTCGGGCGAAGTTCGTATTTTTCATTTTATAAGGCTCTAAAGTATTTTTTAAGAAGAGTGAACTTATGTGTTGGTTTGCTGGTGGAGTAAACCTTTTGTAGTACTTTAAAAAAATGGAATTTTTTAATAAAAGTTATTAATTATGTTTGACGTTTTGCGTTAATATTGAATTTCTACGCATTACAAATTTGATTTGATTTGAAAATTGTCATTTATTTACAAAATTAAGTCAGGTTACAGGGTATACTTAATGGCTACAGTATAAACATATTTCTACAAATAAACATTCTCCTATACCATATGGCTTACAATAAGGAGACTACGAAACTTAAAGCTATTATAGTGCCGCATTTAGTATGCTAAGCAATCCATTAAACTATTCGTGTTTTACACGTCAATTAAATTAATAATGCCTTAAAAAGATAAACAGGCCAATCTTACAAAACTTAAAACTACCATAAAATTTAACTTAACTTAACTTGAGCTGCGCTGTACACAGACTCAATATTAGCGTCAAACGGTGGTACCTTCGATAGTAATATATCAGCTGGTCATCTTCATAGAGAATTCCTTCATCTCACAGCTTCAGCAGTGCTGCAGGCGGCAGGTGTTTCCTTTTAAGGATGGCGGGAAGTTCCTCGTTGTACTCCAGTAATTGGTCCATTATGCTATTTTCCACAAGTTGGCTCCTTTCCCACGCATGCTGTCAATATCCTTCTCTCCCATGCTCTAATTCTTTTCATTTGAGCTGACGATATGTCTGCCCAAATTGCTTGTAAATTAGCATTTTCACCTCCGTACGCATTACAAATTATTTGCTGCATATTTATACA
Source organism: Musca vetustissima (assembly GCF_032173495.1). Lineage (NCBI taxonomy): Eukaryota > Metazoa > Arthropoda > Insecta > Diptera > Muscidae > Musca > Musca vetustissima. The sequence continues at coordinate 19,162 of NW_026878389.1, read as the reverse complement.
TTTATATGGGGACACTAAAGTGTGATTGGGGCAAATATTTCGTGCTGTTAAAAAATCTTGGGCCACACACTTATAATACTTGCACATGTCAGTTATACATATATTAAAAATTTCTAAAATTTAGTTGACATTAAATTACCTGATTTCTAATAAAAAATATTTGAAGTGAATTTTCGTGGAGAGATCTAATCTCGTAGTTTATATAACTTAAAAAATCAGTAGTTCATATTATTTTGTTAAGCTTCCTTAATTTTTTTCGAAAAAACAACATTACCCATTGTATCATAACCAATGAATAGGTTTAAAATTTATTTAACATTAACAACCGTGCAATAATTCTTTCGTACTTACTAAACGCTACCATAAAGATAACACGCGAGCTGGGAGCATATGTGGCGGTTGGTGTTTAAATTAAAAGGTGAAAGGATATATATTTTTTGGGTTCTGTCATAAAAAAGCTGCATCTCTCCGGTGTTTTGCTGTTGTCCAAAGCAAACACTCTGGTCAGAGGTTAGCGCTTGCAACACGGATTGTGATTCCATACACATACTAGGATATTTTTTCCATTCTTTGCAATTTCTCTATATATTTTTTTGGGATGAACAAGAAAAAAATGAATGGATAATAAATGTACTCACACTTTGAACATTTAACCCTACGGTGTCAAGGCATGATACAATTCATGTGTGTGATTGCAGCAGGAGTTATCGTTTGCTTTTTTTCATTTTATTCGTTTCGTTACATTTGGTCTTCGTTAATTGTATAATTTCAAGTGCCAGCAATTATTTGATAATAAACATTTTATGAGTTTGTAGAGATTTTTTTCAAAATAAATATGAAGAGATTTAATCGTAGGGATCTAATATTCCAAGACGGTACTTTAATAACAACAAAGTTAAAATTATTTAATTATATTGAAATGTCTAATTGAATCCAATAATCATGTCGGGAGAGTGAGAATCATCAAGCCTCGATAGCTATGAACCTCAGTAAAATTATATTGCACTGATTTGGAACTAAAGGTCGAAGCCTAAAAATATCGTTTAAAATATGATTCGCAAAAAGGTGGACATTAGGTTTTAAGAATCCAGACAGAACAAAGCAAGCTGGACATAAAAAATTATCTATATCGGTCCCATTCCCCATTTGAATTTTTTGGCGATTTTCAAACAGTTGGCAAATGAAGCCATTATTTTGAAGACTTGTAACAAGCTGGACATAAAAAAATTATCGATATCGGTCCCATTCCCCATTTGAATTTTTTAGCGATTTTCAGCATTTTGGTGAGAATTTTCCAGAAAAAAAGTTATTCGTGATGGAACTCAAGCGTGATAGTTTGATTTCTTTATATTTGTCTGGAAAACCACAAGGGGCTATCGTTAGAGCGCTCCAGCATTTAAATGTGAATAAATATTTTGTGTCTCGTACCATGGCTCGTTACCGTGATACTGGTAGCGTAGCCCGACGTCAAGGAAGTGGACGGAAGAAAACAGCAACATCAGCAGAAAGGTTCGAAAAATAAAGAAGCGACTTGATCAAAACCCGAGTCGCATTGGCCGAAAAAATGGCTCGTGATCTGAACAATATTCCATTCGGCAAATATTGAAAAATGAGCTCGGGGTAAAGCCATTGAAATTCCAAAAAGTGCAAGAACTTACACTGCAACAAAAAGAAAATAGACTCAAAAGAGCTGAAGAGTTGCATCGCTTGGTCGAAAGTGGTGAACTGCCGAATTTGGTTTATGAGAAAACATTCGTTGTCCAGTAGTTTTTAAATAAACAAAATTATCGTGTTTACTTGCCAAAGAGGTCAGCTGAAAATGTGAATCTTCGGTTGGCCACCAGAAATCAAGCGCCGGCCATGGTGATTGTGTGGGCCGCCATAACAGCCGATGGTCGCTCTCCGCTCGTATTAATCGAGCGTGGCATCAGAATAAATGCCGAATATTATAGCGAAAATATTCTAAAGGGTGTATTAAAGCCTTGCAGACCTTAGACATTCCAACAGCACTCAGCACGCGCCATCCAAAAATGGATACAAAATGAGGTTCCTCGTTTCTTTTTTAGCGCACAATGGCCACCAAAATCTCCGGATACCAATCCGTTGGACTATTGTGTCTGGAGTATTTTGGAAAGCAAGGTTGGCACTAAAAAATACCAAAGTGTCGATCACCTCGAGCAAGCGCTTTTCCGGGAATGGACCAAAATACCGCAGAGCAACATTCGGCAGCTTGTGGCGGTTTCATTGGCCGTTTGAAGGCCATAATTCGAGCTAAAGGTGACCAATTCGAACAAATTATTTTAAAACTTAATGCTATTTCCGACAAAGTCAATAAATTTGACTTTGTTGCAGTCTTTTTATCTCACCCTGTATATGAAGACTTAAAAGATATGAAAATTAATTGACACATTTTGTTGTTGTTTTATGTAACTAATGAAAATTCTTCTTTTCGATGTCGGACATGATTTTCGACCACTAAAACTGTGGTATTTAATTTTCTTTTGGCAGCAATTTGCCATGACATTTGCTCCTTATAATAGTCCCGATACATTTTAGGGATGAATGTGACTGTCAACTCGTTATAGAGGGTATGGAAAGTTTGATACGGTAGGACTTGGCTTTCAGCCTAATCACCTGTAATTTGGTATTTCGGGTTCTCTCTGAAGAAAATTTTCCTACTAAAAATGTTAAATATTGGCCCATCTTTCTCTTTATGTGTTTATCGTATTTTTCAAACATGTTTTTGTAAGCTGGTATTTAATTTCTTAAACGATAAAAATAATATCTCACAATTAATTGAAGATCTACTTTTTGCCACAATCTCCGTATAATGGATTCGTCCCTGAAGCTCATGATTTCACTTATTTGCTTTTAGATATTTGGAGAACATAGCAGAAAATTGTTATTGTATGTCTAAATTGTGACATGGTCCCCATATAAAGTTTTTTATGATGTTTGTCTCAATTGTTGTAATATTCCGAAGAAATAATGTAATCGTATTTATTAATTAATTTTATGCTAGGAGTTTCAGAAAGAATTAGAAAGTCCCCCTTGAATTCGAAGCTAGACAGATCGAGAGATCCCCTCCTACTAGAAAGTGATCCAAGATCTTATTGTTGACCGCATCCAATACCTCATTATAAATCTCTTTTTTGTTTACCGGATGCACTTTTTTCGACGATCACTGCTTAGCAGATGTCCGGGTTTTCATCGCATAAGAATGAGGTTCCTTGTCAGTTATTGTGACATCTTCATCTTCCGTGCAGTCCGGTTAGTCCTATCGGATTCCCGGTCTGTACGGAAGATTCCGATGCTGTGCTCGTCTTCCAAATACTAGATCCAGCTTTGCAGCTCTCAGTCGATGGATTTTCAAGGTTGGCTTTATATACTTTGGGTTGGCTCATTTTCCTCTTTGTATCAGCCGGCGGGAAGCTCTTTTACTTTTCGCGTGTTTGGCATACGCCTGCTCTTCTTCTCGTGGGCAGATCAGATTATTTAGGGGAAGCACCCGTATACATTTTGGGTCACCAATATGAAATGCTTAGGAAATATTACACAGAATTAAAAACCTATAAATTATATGGTATTGTATGAAAAAATCGTTATTTGATTGCAGTTCGACTTGAAATCTCTTAATTAATTTGATAAAATTATTATCTATAACATATGTGTATATATTCTACATTCCCTTTATGTATATACAGTGACTCATAAAACATTCAGACATAACATAAATAACAATTTTCCTTTATTTCTTATTTTTGTTGTTTTTTTTTTTTTGCTAAAAACTTCATTACAAAATAAAACAAAAAAGGCTTACCATTATTCATTAGACCACCCTCTCACCATCGCAAGAAAAAAAGATACATTCATTCTCTAGCATTGTTGGTCGTGGTTGAGAACCTAAAACTTATTTTAATTATAAACTGTTTTACAAAAACAAAAAACTTCAACAAAAGAAAAGAAAAAGGATAAAAGAAACTACTATCGCCAGAAAATTCCAAAGACAAGAAAAGAACAACAGAAATAAGCTTGTGAAATGCATAGGAAATATTACGCAAACTAATTAAATGAATTTATATATGAACTCTCAAAAGTAACTAAATAAACTATATCTATGTGTGAGCTACTCCAGCTCTACTCACGCTACTTCACCGACCACTTGACTACCACAAAATAAACAACAGATACATTGTCCTCTTCGTGAGTTCGACGTCGAAGCAGAAGATGAAACTGGGAAATAAACTTATTTTGTCTGTAACAGATTTAATGAGTGGGTGTCCCAAAAAAGGATATTTTGGAATGTTTATGTTTAACACTTTTTTTTTTAAAATATGGTGACTTTTCGTACCTCATAGAATTACGTTTATTATAAAAAATTCACCAAATTAAAAAAAAAAAGTGTCATTAAATGCACAATTGCTTTTGTACTTGAAATTGGAAAGCGGTTATTCTAGTGTTAACCGTTTACATAAAGAGTTATGTCCATTTTGAAATATTCGCAAATGGTCAGAACTTTTTTCCCCTTGTCCAAATTATTCTTTACCCTCCATTTATAAATGTGATATTAACTGTTGAGTATATTTTTTTAAATGTGGACTATTTTGAGGAGTTGTTTTCGGATCGACATCGAGTTTTTCTCATCTTGGCTAGGTGGTGTACCCTCTATACCGTCATCTCTTATTGGTGTTGGGGTTATGTAATGGACATAATTTTTTCATATTTTCATTTTCCATGGGGAAGACCATCTGATCAACATTTTTGTGTAAAATAACTGACTTCGAATCTTATAAAGTAAATTCTCACTCCGGGAAAACACGATTTGGAAAATATGCAGCAGGTAGCTGCGTAGGGTATCATATGTTCCGCCACGTCTGACTAACTGGTCCGCTCCCGAGTTTGTACATAAAATCCTTTAATTTACGATTTATAAATATTGTATACTCAGTCCTTTACGACCTAAATCTCCACCGGAAACCTCAACTGGTGGCTTATAACTCCGTGGATGTCATTCACTCCGTATTGATTTAACACATCAGCACACCATCATTGTTGCAGTTCTCAGGGCGGAGTTCTGGCAGGTCTGAATACTTTGCATAGCAGTGGTCAGTGTTGCCAAAACTTTGTCATTAAAAAATGCTAGATTTTGTTTAAAAACATGCTAGAAAGTGCTAAAAAAATTAAAAAAGTGCCAAATAAAAGTGATAAAAAGTTTATTGAAGGGATTTCACTTGTAGCTAATAATAAAAGTATTTCTTAAAATTTGCTTACAAAACCTGGAATTTTCAAAATTCTATCATCTATATCGATATAGCCATGTATATATAGCTCGCAATATTGACGACAGATCTTTGAAATTCTGCACATTGCTAATATTCCTAGGATGGTATTGAAAATGGGATATATGTGTGCGAATTAGCTATAATTTGATATTTTGGATTATCATTGGAAACAAGTAAAAAAGTGTCAGTCGGTGTTGCCGACAGATATATTCCCCCAGCCTATGGTTTGTGGAGGCCTTCGGAATTACACACAGATTTTATTATTACCTTTATATAAGAAATATGTTTTTATCAAAGAGGTTTCGGATTTAATGTTGATAACATTTTATAAACTACTGGGTCCAATCTTCGGAATTGATATCTGCTCACAGACAAACATATCGCTTTATAAGAGGTATAAACAGCGGCTTGAGAACTCTGTTACTACTTTCTTATATATTACACATAGCGGCTTGGACCGGCGATTTATACATGCCGTTAAATATGTACCCGAGAATTATGTGGAAGTTAAAGGTAAGAATTGATTGTTCCTTGACCTGCAAATTTAAATGCGATTTTTTAATATCAATATTTTCATATTTCTCGAATATGAATATTTGCATATTCCTCTCGTGGCAGAAGGCTGCCAATCACAACGACAGGACCAAACGCAATAGTCGTACAATAATATGGATACATAGAAATCTCCTTGTTTGAAGGACGAAGACTACACGAAAGGCAGAGGATAAGCTCCGGAGATAAAATCCCATCCTGGGGACCAGGAATTCCCTGCCAGACTGATCTCCACTCATATAATTGATTAGCCAACGTTTCAAACTCTCCAGAACGTTTACAAAAAGTATGGCATGACTGACGGAGTCATAGGCATTTGATAGGATTAGCGCTCTACCACTGCTCTGTGAACTTATAAAACGTAACTGTCGGTTCAAATAATATATATATATATATATATATGTGTATATATATTGAAATAACATATATAAAAGTGATTTTTATTTTCTTTCTCGGATTCCAAGATGCTTTGGAACCCGAGGAAGAAGTTTCTCAAATTGGTTCCAACGTTGCGACTATTCAGATGCTCATACTATTATTACTTGCCCTAAATCTTCAGAATATCAAACATTGGTACTGTTATTGGTACTACCAAGAAATATCTACTAATATTCATATTTCTGGGTTTAGCCACAGGAGGGCGATCAAAACTATTAAAGTAGCCAGTTTTTCTCACATTGTAAGTGGTAGATTGATACACAGAAATCTCTTCTTCTATGTGTTTCTACAGTAAATATCCTTTTTAAGACCTTTATATAGACCCCTCGAGATACTTCGAGGTACCAGTTAATACGTCACACCTCATTTGGAGGTTGTATTGGATTTTATGAGTCGCAGAAGTATTTCGGAGGGGGATTCAAGAAACAAGCAAAACAAAGGGAAGGATACAAACTACAGAGTGAATGTCATCTTTGGAAAATGTCCGCCATTAATAGCAGCTGCAACTGCCCCCACAAACCAGCGGCAAGGTAAAGTCTTTGCGAATTTATAGCCTACGTTAGAAATGATAATCCCAAGGAAATATATTAAAATCGGCCCTGAATTTATATTATTAACATTAAACATTTGTTGCAGATTTCCAAAAAAAAAAAAAAATCATGCATTCATTTTGTAGAACAATTCAGGTCTCCCATAAAACAAATTACTTTCGAATATTCATTTCGTAAAATAGTTTTTTTTTTTTTGTTCCATATCTTACCAATGTCGAAAACTGCACTTTGCCAGACATCGTGGTTTTGCAGCATCAGCCAAATACCATTTAAAGCCAATATATGGGTTGGTTGGTTTTTCTACTGTTCTCCACTCTTACCATGTACCATGTACAGTACATTAATCACCGCTCAGTACACAGAAGGTTCAACTTACCACCTCCATTTTGACAATTAATCAAAATTGCCACAGAGTGCACAGGGAGTCAGTGTGGCAGCCAGCCTCTACTTCTAAGGCCAATGTGTGTAAGCGCAACCAGTGAACATAACTGATGGTGGAGCATGCCAGGCGGTGCTGTGCTGGAGAGCAGTGTAGTGAAGGGAGCTATCCGACATAGTAGAAATGTCGTTAACTTAAGTGTCCAATTAATTAATATCACATTTAACAGCCACCAAGCTGAGAAAAACCATTAAGATAGTTTGTCACACAGGCCAAAACAAACGCTGAATATGAATCTGAAAAATTTTGCTCCAGTCATTGAAGGTGTGCGATTTCAGCTATTTGAAGCCGACTGTGTGTGTAGAGAAAACGGTGTTGGTAGAAATTTGTAGTTGTAAAGCTTTTTTTTAAGTATACAAATTAAAATAACTGTCTACAAATGCGAACAGTGGGTTTTATTGAACTGAGTGTTGTGAATAGGAAATGTAGTATTTTTGCAAGCCGGAGTCATTCTTGGAATCTTTCGAAAAAATCGATTTCTTTGTAAGTCTGTCAACAATTCCCGTTGTCAATTCAATACCACCAAAGTGTTTATTTGTCTTTTAGTGAACCTGAAGGAAAATGTGACTAAAACCTTCAAAATACTTACTGCCAAAATATGGACCTATATTGATAATTTGTTGTATGTATATGTAATGTAAATATGTATATGACCTGAATAAACCAATTGAAAAACTAACCCAAATCTCTCCAAAATAATTTTTATGGAGATTTTCCAATGTAACATAATGCAAAATATACAATTTCAGTCAATTTTGTTGAAACAGATGATTAATCTGCCCCAAATTATTTTGGATCTATTTATATGGAATTTTTGGATCATTCGTGCCTTCTTTGCAAAAGTAATAAATTTGATCCAAACTTGATAATAATACTAAGTGAATGGGGGTTTATCGGTCAGACTTTGCACATCGTAAAAAAACTTAATTCCGAATTTTATGACCCGATATTCTAAACCGTCCATCTGCTGAAACTAAAAGTGGAAATTAGAAAAAAAATCCCAATTTGTCCTCATAATTTGAAATAAGACGGCCTCATCTTCCTACATACCTGAGACTTTGGTTAATGAACCATGGCTGAAAAACAACAGTTAGATAGAAAAATATACAGCATATTATCGCACTTTTGCATCGCATTGTAATTTCTACAAAAAATAAAAGAAACAAAAAAAAACAGTTGATTTTATCCTTTCAAAATGAAAGACGGAAACCTCAACATGTGTGGCTTTGAAACTTTGCTCCTTAAAAATTTCTTACTTGCGGTTTGGTCGACATTCTACTGGTTATGGCCAAAAAACTTCATCTTTAATGCCAACACCAGCATTTAAACAAACAGACAGACAAAATGACAAAAAATGCGAATGGACAGACGAATGTGTGGATCGGAGAAAGACTACGGCTACTACTGGTGCAATGCTAAAAGCTTTTGCTGGTCGCCATTCTTCTTTTCGTAGGGCCAAATTGTGGGGGCAACTTGATGCGAATGTTTCATGTTGTGAATTTATGTAATTTATATTGTACGAGTGACTGACTGTATGTCATTTCGTGTTGGTGTTATTGTTGTGTGAGATGTGTTGCTGTTGTTTAGCTTGAAAATTATCACACCCTTCCTCTGGACCTGCTGCTCACTTAATTTCTGTTGTTGTTTTTGTTTTCTTTTCGTTTTGAGAAGGGGAAATTTTCATTTCAATAAGCTGTAGCAGTAAGCTTAAACTCATACCACTGCAATCATGTTTATTCAGAAGATTGATATGCTCTGAAACACTGTTGGAGTCTACTTTATTACTTTATTGTTGTTGTGGTTGTTTGTTTGGGGTCCATTGCAACGTCGTTGTCGTTGTTGCTTGATACTCTACGGATAGGTGTTATTTGCGGTTGTTTCTTCTTGTCTTATGAGCTTGCATCATTTTTCATGATCGAATTTCAAATGTATGTTCGTATTCATGAGTATGTCGTTGTAAGTGCTCAGATGTTTTCAATAATGGTCGGTCAGTGCATTACAACTATATATGATTTAAATGGAATTACTTTGGGGCATTTGGAAAAAGCCGTGCGATAATATATGGGTGTTATATTTAAATCTTATTTATGTAAAGAATACTTGAAGTTGTAAATTTCCACACAATTCGCAGAGTTTTCACGTTATTAACAATAGCTCTTAACAGCTCTTTTGTGACTTTTATCTCAAAACATAAAAACCGGAGGATTTCTATTTTGTTTTGTACCACTGATAGTATCATCAAAATACTACAAAAATCATTAAAGGTGAATTGCACAATTAAAATACTACAAAAATCATTAAAGGTGAATTGCAAAAAAAAAAAAAAAATAAAAATAATAATAATAATAATTGTGTATGATTTATATAGCATTTTATGTTTCATGCTCTATGAAAAATTTCGTGCCAATCTGACAGATTTGGAGAATATGGCGCGCATTACATTTTTACATTTACATTTTTAGCCTACTGTCATTTTATTAATTCAAATCGAAATCTATTATAGGTTAAACGCCAAATAATCCTAATTTACTCCAATTAACAAACTTGAACTTATTCAGCACCTACTTTACTCTTAACAATGAGTGTCTAAACTTAGCTATGCCCTACGGCTACAACACTATATAATAATTAAAAAGGGGCGATGGAAAACTTATAACTAAATGGATATCTTAAAACTAGATGTATTTACAATACTTAAAAACTAGCTTAAAACTAACTAAGGTCCGCTGGGTAGTATTTTTGTTTATAAAATTGTTGCAGTTCGAAGAGTAAAATCTTCTTTGGCAAAACAGAAGACCCTCCTCTCCGTAGAGGAAGGAGGGAGTGTACCATCTCAACGATGCTACACTCCACAAACTGACACCTATATAAGAATGCGAGACCACACCTTGTCATGAAATCATCAATACTATCAATCTGCGTCTTTTCATAGATCGACCTACAAGTGAGACCTATAGAAATCGTCCTGTAGCACAATAGGGCGCAACCTCAGAAAAGAGGATATTATTTTCCTTTCCCAGAGCCTTAATATTTCCATTTGGTGCAACAAAAAGCATAGGCAATGATAGACCCAACATCCTGGGAAACACCACCCCTCATGCACAAAGCCCTACCATATCCGAAAAAAACTTTTCGCCCTATTACGGATGTAGTTTACATGGCGGATAAAATCAAAACTCTCCTGAAATACTACCCCTAAGTATTTCAGATTATCAGAGACCGAAATGTGTTCCGAACTTATCTTAAGAATCGGTTTAAACCTCCTAAAATTATGATAAACAACGCCTGACCTATCAAGGAAGACCGCAGCGCTACATTTTCCCATATTCAACTTATGGCGTCATCTAACGAAGGACCAATGGAGTGCATCGAGGTACTTGTTAGGGCGCCTATTAACCGCCCCTGCAAGTGGGCCAAAAAAGACCAAGAGGACATCATCGGAGAAGACCACCAGGGGGAGGAGACGAAGAAATATTGAACAACATCGGACCGAGCAAAGTCCCGATCACCCACCCTCAATCTAATAATACGAACTTACGGAAGTTACAAGTTACATTCTACAATTGTAATAATCGAAATCACACGACGGGAATTTATATAAATGCGAGACTGAACCGAAAGGCTTGACCATATCTAACGACACAGTTATAGTTCCGTATTTCCTATCGAAACCTTTTTCAACGAAACTATCAAAAGCCGTTAAGGCATGTGCCGTACAAAGACCCGGCCTAAATTAACAACAGTTCTTCTAATACGGGCTTGAATAAAGGATTCAAATAACTTCCCAAAGGCAAATAGGCCTGTAGCAATCGCACTGAGAGGGATCGGAACTCCGCTTCAGTATGAGAACTAACAAAGCTCCCTTATAAGCCCTAGGGAAGTATCCAAAATTCAGACAGTGATTAAAACGAATTATGAAGTAGGTCAAAACTACGTCTTCTGCCAACGCTACTTCTGGGATGTTGTCTATACCACAGGATTTATGCGATGACCGGGGATCGACAAATCCACCATTCTCCCAAGGAGAGTCCTTGTCCACAGAGAAGCTATTTGCAAAAAAGAACTGTTTACGACAAGAATAGCGAATAGTCTTCAATCGCCGTACTAATTTGGCGGTTATCCAGATCGTCACCCAAATCTTTCCCGTGTCCCGTGGTCCTTCAACATCACAGCCCTACGCTGATCACAACTAACCATTTTGCCATCTGAGCTAGCAAGGGGACTGACAGGATCGCCTCTCAACCGTTTGACGTTGCCAAACTTCTTAGAATTAACCGAGAGCCCTTCAAGGTAATTCGTGTACCCTACATTATGAAGCTGCCAAATATTGGCTACATAAAATACGGTCAAGGTTGCGAATATTTGCTTGAGGACATAATGTCACTCAGCATCACCAGATCTACGCAACACTAGACAAAGCCGTCTACGTTCCCTAATGAAACCGGCGATTCTAAGTTGAAGGTTACCCAGGGCACTGCTTCTTGTCTACATTTCTGGACTGAAGGGTCAACGGCCTCACGAAAGACAGAATCCAATTCACTGATTTAATTATCGATGAAATATTACGATGTACAAAGTGTGAATCAAATCGGGTTCTCCCTCCAAGAGTGGGAAGAAGCAAGACATACAGACATACATTTTAAATCGACTCCAAATCGGATTTGATCCTAAGAACTTGGAACTGATATTTAAATGAGTCTCTTTATGTCATCAATAGCTTTAAGGCTTGGGGCTATAAAAATACCAGTTTTTGTTAAAAATACATACATTTATTACAGGATTGGCATATAGATTTATAGTACGGGTTAAGTTAACCCAGTGGGTTTTAATTGTCAATTCAATTACATATTTGTCAAATAAATCCTCATAAAGAAAGTTGACCCTGCAAAAAGTTCTAGTGCACATATCGTTTTATCAGAGAGACTGTCCGTAATATCACATTGTCGGAACTTTTATTAGGTTTTGGTCTTCAAAATACCTTTATTCGGTCAAGAACCAAATACGCCGAATTATTCACTAAAATTGCCAGAAAACAGGTTTATTAAACCCGAACAAAAATCTGTTTCTTTATTTTAAAATTAAAATTAATAAATGTTATTATTCGGTTTAGCATAATGAGATCTATGTATATTAAATATTTCAGACGAATCTGACACGTCTTCTGATTTACAATTTATATGGAATCTTCTGGCGTATGTAGATAAAAGGTTTCCTGGTAAAGGATTGGGTAAACGGTGAAAAGGACGATGAAAACATACGAGTATCTATTTCTTGTCTTTGGGGTTCCTAGAGTCAAATTTTTGTAGAATATTTGGTATATAATTTAGGGTTCAAGAAAAATAAGTACGAAAATAACGCACTAAAACTCAGTATAGAAGAAGAATATATTTTACAAAAATATTCCTCATTCAGTTAGATAGAATACATTTCATCTCAAAAATAACCTGTAATAACCGTAAACAAATGTATAAAACATTTCCTTCATGAACTATAATGTTATCCGCTGAATCTGTTAGAGATGGTTAGAACCTTCAAAACATCGAAAATGGTATCTACATTCAATACCAAAAATCATAGGATTCTATATTTTTTTCCAACCTCATTTAACTTATCTCAATACCAAAACCTTAGACTGTTTGCTTTTAATTTAATGCTCTAGTGATGTGTTTGCCTAAACTCGTACTAATACGTATGTGTTACTTCTGACGGTGTTTTCCTACATGAATACCGGTACGAGTGTGTAATTAATTTTGTTGACCTGACTTTTTGGTGGTTTAACTGCGGTGCGGTGCTGCGGCTGCCATTTCATTTGGCTGCCTTCGGTCTCCTCTACTACTTGGGTGTGCTAAAGTAATTTTACATGTTTCCAAAAAAAGAACCCAAAATGAAATGAAATGGAACCTACTTAAAATGAAGAACTTTCTGATTAAAATTGTATAAAGGTTTTGTTGATTTCAAGTCCTTGGAGACAAATGTGGGTACATGTACTTAAAAGGAAATCATTAATTAAATGAGTTGCTGCGGCTAAAATCATGCCGTTTAATTTGATATTTGTTTAGGAGCGGTAATCGATCGAAGCAAAGCAGGACAGGGTCGAACATTTCATAAGCAAAAACTGTATCTTGAAGTTCACATTCCGTGAAGCTTAATCAGAAGATTTAGCAAGATATTGTGGGTATATTCGCATATTTGTGCCCTCTATTGTCATCGCAATGAAATTGCTTATCTTTATTTATAATGATCGGTAAAAATTTAGCGGCCCAACACTTTTATTTGCATTTCATTATTATCAGCACATCATGGACCAGTCAGATAATGAAGACAAATATTTAAGATAAATTGGGAAATAAAAAATCTGGAAACTTTGAAGCCACAAACCAGCCTCGATGGTCCACCACCATGTCCCCAACAAGTAGCAGACCTTCAAATTTCAATAACTGCCAGAAGTATTCGTATACGCCAAGAATTGACCTGGGGCAAAATATGACAGTCGATATCGAGTTGTTTCTGTCGATGTTATTCAATTTAGTATGACCGCATTCAATATTGAATACATTTCGTCCACATGTTCGATAGCAAAAATAGGTGTTGAAATCAGGAAAAACCTACAAGTATCCCAGCAAGCAGGGGATTAAAGCTGGAAAGGGCTGAATATATATCACAATAAACCCTTTGAATGTTTCAAATAAGTTATATAGCATAACAAATGCTATGTTTAGACAAATTAACATCAGAACGTACTACCAACAATGTCAATACTTTCAATGTTGCATTTCGATTGCATGTTTTCCATTATATTTTATTAATGCTCATATGTTTCGAAAATTGAAAATTTTATGTAATAAACATTTAAATAAATTGTATATAAGTTGAATGATTTTTAAGTCAAATCTTAATTATCGAACTTTTTGCAATGAAAGGAAAGCCAGTGTAGAAAAAACCTTTTGTGCGATCAGTAAGTTTTTCTATGTTTCGGATGAAATAAAATCTTCTTCGTGAAAATCCATCTGCTAGAATGGTCGGCGTTTTCCGTGGATCGTCTCCGTTTTAATAAATGCTGTTACAGATTCTGAACTGTTGCGAAAACAGAACTTTAAAAACTCCAGCCAAAAAAGTCATGTATTCAATTTATCTAAAAAAATTGTGAGCTGAGTCATCCATGGTTCTTCATGGATCGCATTGATATGGGTATAGATCGATGTATTTTTTAAGGGTACGCACTGAAATCGGATGCGTGTTTAAAGCATATGAACTTTTCAGTATTTGGGTACTTCAATGAGCCGTCAAATAAAATTTCGCAAAATAAAAATTGTTTGGAAGACAAATATCAGTGCTTCCTGGAAACAGCATGCGTATCAAATGATTTTGAGGATTACGCGATTTAGATGCATTTTAAAATTAAGATTTATCGGAAGCGTCTTGCTATAATCCGCAAGGAGTGATTAAAAACATAAAAGAAAAACCGGAAAATTTTTGTTTTTTTTTTTTTTAATTTCATGAATAAAATTAAATAATAAATATCATGACATGATGTTGATATCATTTGATTTATCGTGGCGTTTAGATTTAAATTAAATTAAGTTTTAGAAGATATATGTCATTAACACTAGAAAGACTGGAATTTTGTATATCCCTATATTGCCGAAAAGCGGTCAAGATGACATCATTCTGAAAAGATTTTTATTATGTAAAGAAATTTTGTAAACATATTTTTAAATATTTTTCACATTATATACAATCATATAAAAAGTTGTTTGCAATGGGAGGGCTCGCGAGTTTCTCTTTTAGAATAATAAGAGCACGAGTCAAAATGTTCGAAAAAGAGTAAGTGAAATCGACTGGAAATATAAAATTGATTTTTGCCGATTTGTGGGTTCGTTTGTGTGTCTAGTGTAACAATCTAGTGGTAATATAATGAAAATAATAGCGTGGTCTCCTATTTTTTTTTTCTTATTTTACTTATATTTCGCGGAAATGTGCAACTTTTTCAAATGAAGACAAATGTCGGACCTTCATAAATTTGGATTTAATTGACAAATGCAACGTCACATTAACAGCGATATAAATACAAATTATCAACATACGACCTTTGACGAGCCGTTTAACAAACGACAAAAAGCGTCGCATTTATAGAAAAAAACTACGATTATTAGGTTCGACTCGAAATGGGAAGAGCTGACTTTAAAAACATTCAAATAATTTGACTATATAGTAAAATATTGTTTTTTTTTTTTTGGCAGTTACTAATCGTCGGCATGACGCACATGGTCACGACCGCGCACACAAATGTTCAAAACCAAGCATCGCAGAAAATACTCCAGTTAGAATAAATATGAAATTTGTCTAGTTTTGTCTCTACAATGGTCCTCATTTTCGAAAAATGGGTACAGTTTTTCTGATGTTAAAATATTTGAATATTTTAATTAACGGTTGTCATAAAATATTTTCATTTAGGATTCGCTGTTGACTGTATGTATATAGAGATCATATGGTGTTTTCTTTTACCCACAAAAATTGCTAGATTAATAGAAGTTGTGAAAATGGGTACGCGCGTTACATTGAATGTGGAGAAAAAATTAAAATTATTGAAAGATTATGAAGAAAATAATATGAAATGTGGACAACTGAGTGCCAAGTATAGAGTAAATAAATCAACAGTTTATAAAATAATCAAAAATAGTTCAAAAATTAAAAAAGCTTCCAATTCGTGCAATTTAAAAACATTGCGTCAAAGAAAAGGTTATCACCCTGATATTGAAAAGGCGCTTCTTATATGGTTTAATGAAATGCGTGGCCAGAATGCAGTGGTTATTGTTTAAACAATTTATTTATTTTAAATAAATATATGAATTTGTTTTAATAAACTTAAATTTTATTTAGAAAAGTACATGTTTTGTGTATAGTCCATGACGTGTATTATATCACGATTCAGTTATAATCCAGTAATGGACTTAAAACGAAATTCGGATATAGTCCAAATTCGCTTATAGTCCACAAAAGTTGTGCAACTATAGTTGTGGACTATAAACGAAAACTACTGTAGTTACTTTTTTTAATGACCACCTTATTAAAAAATATGGAATATTTATGAAAAGTTCAGAAGTCAAGGATCAAATATATTATGTTTGCCATTAAAGAACTAATTGAGGGTCAAATAGGAAGGAGAATGGCGGAATCAGAACATAGTAAGCATACGATATTTTACATAAAATTTACAATTACTTGGGAAAATGTTTCCGGAGATATGGAGCGGAGATTTGTAGAATTGGTTTTATATTTACCTCACGTGGTTGCTTTTATATTGATTTTCGCCAGGTAGAAAATTATACTTATTTATCGTATTATTTGAGAGATATTTAGTAATATTATATTTTAAATAGAGAGGACGTACTCGTATTACCTTTGTGGAAAGTTCAAAGGAATATATGTTCATGGCATTGGATGGGTAAAGTGCAGTACATTACCTTTCACAAGATGCTATCAAGTCATGCCACAAAGTAATAAGAAGCAATGCAAACGATTGGTAGAGCCGAGCCAAATAAGTAATTTATATTAATATCCGACTCTGTCGTATCCTCGAACATCCACAAAATAAAGCCCCGAAATTGTAACATAGATTTCCATTGATGGATCATACATTTGGGACGACAATATTTTATATAGGGTAAACGCACCTAATTCCGGCATGTACCAAAAGTCGGCATCGGTTTTACCTAACTTCAAATAACTTAAAAGTCCTATAACTAAATATGAAAAATACCTTGAATAATCTTCAATGACACTGCAACCTATCTTTGTATAAAATTTTAACGAACTATGTACATTTATTGAGTCTAAATTTGGCATTTGGTCAATGAGGTTTGTCAACACTAACGATAAATCATGTTTCTTAAGAAAAAATTAGTGAACACGTCAATTGCAAAAGACTTGTAACTATATTAAAATTATATATTTTTCACAAGGATCTTCTTGGTAATTGTAAAGAACATAGAGAAGAATACTTTAGAATTTAAAATCATTAAAAAATATTTGTAATTATGATATTTTTATCGATGCCGCCCTTAGGAACAAAATTTTTAAAGGTTTTCCTATAGTCGGCATATGGGTGAATAATAAGCACCTTTTCGATCATTTTGGCTCAAAATTGGAAAAAAAATTAAATAATTGCTCTAAATAACGATTAATTTATAAAAAAAATCAGTTTTGAGTGGTTTTACATAATGGAAGACATTGTTAAATATTATATGTGTTTAACCTATGAAATGCCTTATTTAGCCATGCCGAGAATTGGATAACAGGTTCCCAAAGTCGGCACCATGTTTTATAATTGTAATATTTTAATAAATAATATTATTTTATATAACTTTTTTAATATAACACTGATGGAAACGTCCCATAGTAATAATTTATTATTGCAAATAGCAGAAAAATGCATTAAATATATAATTTTTGTTTAACTAAAATGCGACATGCCGACTATTGGAACATAACATGCCGACAATTGGAAAAAAGTGCCGACTATTGGCACAAAGGCACTTTTATGCATAATTATTAATTTAATCTAATTTAATACAAATTAATTAAACAAATTTGTATTCCATCGGGGAGTAAACAAAATTTCGAAACAGATGAACCTAAATATAATATCGTGGAAAAAATGCACTCGGAATGGTGAAACGTTTAAAAAGCGAAAATTCTTAAAGTGCCGACTATTGGTGCGTTTACCCTATTTGTGTGTTCGCAAAATGCCTTGTATACCAAATATTTTATTAATAATAAAAATAACAAAAATAAAACAACTGTGTGGTAACAATTATTACTGTTTTTACTTTTATTACTGTTACTGTTATTACTGCTTATTACTAATGATTTTATAGGTCTCAAAAATGATATTTTCAAGACCCCTTGTATGGGAGGTATACTTCTTAGGTATACTTCTTAGTCCGATCTATGCAGCTTTTTCTCGTTTGCTTTATGGACCTAATTAGATGTAAATTGGGCACATTCATTAAATTGGGTTGAATATCAACGATTTTATATGCCAACAGAGTAAAATTTTCAAGTCCCATTATATAATCCGGAATGATTGACTCTAAAAACCTACTTGTGAAGATACGTAACTTTTATTCTATTTTTTATTAAACCGTTGCAAATGTTAGTGAAAAGAATGTCTACCAAAGTTCGTATTCTTGCAATGAAAAAATTAATAAAAACATTAAACTAATTAAATTTATATCAACTTAAACCAATTGAAAAAAAACTCGATAATATAGTTATGAGTCTTTTAAAAACGACATGCCCACTAATTGTTTATTAAGAAACGTGAATTATCTCTAGTGGGGCAAGAATTACATTCACGGAATCCTAAATTTCTGCCTAAAATGAACATAGCTTGATGCAATTTTACACAATTTTGGAAGATTAGAAGATTTTTTTTATTAATTTGAGCTTTAATAAAAGATATACCGCCTACAGACAGACATTACATACATTAGGAGCACTGCAATAAAAATACAAAGTACACAGTTCCAACCTAATACGATTAAGAATATCATTTGTTTCATAATTTTGAGAAAATGCATTGAACTACAACGTGTTCGCTTTGAACTACTTCCACAACATTATAAACGTTAGCTCCTTCTATTGCATTTTGATTAATTAACTGATTGAAACCTGCCAAACATTTTCCCTAATAATTTAAATTGAAATAAATAAAATGCATTTGTTTTTAACGTGTTCGAAGGTGTCGGCCATAAATTCTGTAAACACGTGCTACTGGTTGGTTTGTTATAGCCTAGCTCTAACAGGTCTTCCCATAAACAAAAGTTATTAAAGTGCACAGTAAACACACACACACATCCCAACCAAGATCTTATAGCAACCACGCACAAAACATTTAA
>NW_026878388.1:0-23824 GCF_032173495.1 Musca vetustissima | reverse complement strand
TGGAAGACAGTGGATTTTGAAAATTAGAATTTTTTCCAGGGACCAATACGGTGTGGATCTTTAAAGAATATTTTTTTCAAGGATCAACACAAGGCGTGAATTTTTTAAAGGACCAACAAGGCGTGGATTTTTAAAGTAGAATTTTTCCCAAGGACCAATAAGGCGTGGATTTTTAAAGTAGAATTTTTTCCAAGGACCAACAAGGCGTGGATTTTTTAAGTAGAATTTTTTCCAAGGACCAACAAGGCGTGGATTTTTAACGTAGAATTTTTTCCAAGGACCAACAAGGCGTGGAGTTTTAAAGTAGAATTTTTTCCAAGGACCAACAAGGCGTGGATTTTTAAAGTAGAATTTTTTCCAAGGACCAACAAGGCGTGGATTTTTAAAGTAGAATTTTTTCCAAGGGCCAACAAGGCGTGGATTTTAAAGTAGAATTTTTTCCAAGGACCAACAAGGCGTGGATTTTTAAAGTAGAATTGTTTTCCAAGGACCAAGCAGGCGTGGATTTTTAAAGTAAAATTTTTTCCAAGGATCAACAAGGCGTGGATTTTTAAAGTACAATTTTTTCCAAGGACCACCAAGGCGTGGATTTATGAAGTAGAATTTTTTCCAAGGACCAACAAGGCGTGGATTTTTAAAGTAGAAATTTTTCAAGGACCAACAAGGCGTGGGTTTTTAAAGTAGTTTTTTTCCAAGGACCAACAAGGCGTGGGTTTTTAAAGTAGTTTTTTTCCAAGGACCAACAAGGCGTGGATTTGTAAAGAATATTTTCTTCAAGGACCAGAAAGGCGTGGATTTATAAAGTAGAATTTTTTCCAAGGACCAACAAGGCGTGGATTTATAAAGAATATTTTTTCCAAGGACCAACAAGGCGTGGATTTATAAAGAATATTTTTTCCAAGGACCAACAAGGCGTGGATTTATAAAGAATATTTTTTCCAAGGACCAACAAGGCGTGGATTTATAAAGAATATTTTTTCCAAGGACCAACAAGGCGTGGATTTATAAAGAATATTTTTTCCAAGGACCAACAAGGCGTGGATTTATAAAGAATATTTTTTCCAAGGACCAACAAGGCGTGGATTTATAAAGAATATTTTTTCCAAGGACCAACAAGGCGTGGATTTATAAAGAATATTTTTTCCAAGGACCAACAAGGCGTGGATTTATAAAGAATATTTTTTCCAAGGACCAACAAGGCGTGGATTTATAAAGAATATTTTTTCCAAGGACCAACAAGGCGTGGATTTATAAAGAATATTTTTTCCAAGGACCAACAAGGCGTGGATTTATAAAGAATATTTTTTCCAAGGACCAACAAGGCGTGGATTTATAAAGAATATTTTTTCCAAGGACCAACAAGGCGTGGATTTATAAAGAATATTTTTTCCAAGGACCAACAAGGCGTGGATTTATAAAGAATATTTTTTCCAAGGACCAACAAGGCGTGGATTTATAAAGAATATTTTTTCCAAGGACCAACAAGGCGTGGATTTATAAAGAATATTTTTTCCAAGGACCAACAAGGCGTGGATTTATAAAGAATATTTTTTCCAAGGACCAACAAGGCGTGGATTTATAAAGAATATTTTTTCCAAGGACCAACAAGGCGTGGATTTATAAAGAATATTTTTTCCAAGGACCAACAAGGCGTGGATTTATAAAGAATATTTTTTCCAAGGACCAACAAGGCGTGGATTTATAAAGAATATTTTTTCCAAGGACCAACAAGGCGTGGATTTATAAAGAATATTTTTTCCAAGGACCAACAAGGCGTGGATTTATAAAGAATATTTTTTCCAAGGACCAACAAGGCGTGGATTTATAAAGAATATTTTTTCCAAGGACCAACAAGGCGTGGATTTATAAAGAATATTTTTTCCAAGGACCAACAAGGCGTGGATTTATAAAGAATATTTTTTCCAAGGACCAACAAGGCGTGGATTTATAAAGAATATTTTTTCCAAGGACTAACAAGGCGTGGATTTATAAAGAATATTTTTTCCAAGGACCAACAAGGCGTGGATTTATAAAGAATATTTTTTCCAAGGACCAACAAGGCGTGAATTTGTAAAGAATATTTTTTTTCGAGGCCCTACAGGCGTGGATATGTAAAGAATATTTTTTCAAGGCCCTACAGGCGTGGATTTGTAAAGAATATTTTTGCACTGCCGTACAGGTGTGGATTTGAAAATTATATTTTTTTCAAGGCCCTATGGGCGTGGATTAGTAAAGAATATTTTTTTCAAGGCCCTACAAGGACCTTCACCACACGGAAGGTCCAATTGGATGATATATGGCACAGCTCATTTTTTTGGCTCAAGGACGAACCCTATTGAGAAAAATTGGGAAATATCGGTTCAGACTTAGATATAGCTCCCATATATTTTTTCTTCCGATTTTAGGTAAATAGTGCACCAAAGTCCCTATATATCCTTCGATTTGAACGAAATTTGGCATAACGTACTGAATTAAGTCTAGAACGATGTCTGCCAAATTTTGTGTAAATCGGTTCAGATTTAGATGTAGCTCCCTTATATATATCTTCGTCCAATTAAAGGTAAATTGTGTACCAAAGTCCCTATATATCTTTCGATTTGCACGAAATTTGGCATGGGGTACTGAATTAGGTCCAGAATGATGTGTGCTAAGTTTCGTGAAAATCTGTTCATATATATTTTTGTCCGATTTAATGTAAATGGTGCACCAAAGTCCCTATGGATATTTCGATTTGCACGAAATTTAGCAAAGTGTATTAAATTGAGGCTAGAATGACATGTGTTAAGTTTCGAGAAAATCGGGTCAGATTTAGATATAGGTCCCATATATATTCTCGCCCGATTTTGGGTAAATGGGGTACCAAAGTCCCTATATACCTTTAGATTTGCACGAAATTTTACATAGGGTACTGAATTGAGTCTAGAATGACGTGTGCCAAGTTTCGAGAAAATGGGGTCAGATTTATATATAACTTCCCTATATATTTTCTTCCGATTTAAGGTAGATGGTGTACAAAGTCCCTATATATCCTTCGATTTGCACGAAATTTAACACAGTGTACTGAATTGAGTCTATAATGATGTCTGCAAAGTTTCGTGAAAATCGGTCCAGATTTAGATATAGCTCCCATATATATTTTCGTCCGATTTTTGGTAATGGGGCACCAAAGTCCCTATATATCTTTCGATTTGCACGAAATTTGGCGTAGGGTACTGGATTAGGTCCAGAATGATGTGTGCTAAGATTCGTGAAAATCGGTTCAGATTTAGATATAGCTCCAATATATATTTTCGTCCGATTTTAGCTAAATAGTGCACCAAAGTCCCAACATTTCTTTCGATTTGCACGAAATTTGACATAGCTTACTGAATTAAGTGTGAGAAGTTTCGGTAAAATCGGTTCAGATGTCGATATACCTTTCACATAAACCAACATATATTCGTCCAAGTTTACATAAATGGTACACCAAACTCCTTATGTTTGCCCGATTAACACGAAATTTCGCGTTTTGTTGAAATTGGTGCAGATACAGCCATAGCTTCCATATGTATTTCGAAAGGGGTGTCCGATTGAGATAAAATTTTAACAGGGCGGCGTACCGAATAGCGTGCATCAATTTTGATAAATTTGTCGCATGATAGGCAGACGACTCTAAATCTGCCCGAATGAAATGAAATTTATCATAGGTTGCCGAAAGACATGAGAATGTTCTTTCGAGGGAAACTTTGACATGCAATTGTAGGGATACATATTTTCAATATACCGAAAGTGGTGAAGGGTATCATAAAGTCGACCCAGTCCGACTTTACTACTTCCCTTACTGGTTAAAGTAGAATTTTTTTTCAAAAGACCAACAAGGCGTGGTTTTATAAAGAATATTTTTACAAGGCCCTACGGGAGTGGATTTGAAAATAATTTTTTTCAAGGCCCTATAGGTGTGTATTTAAAAATAATATTTTTTCAAGGACCTACAGCCATATGAACCACATGTTGCCCTCCAATATCCAGTCAGAATATGGCAAGAGAATTTATGGCAATTTAACAGAGTACATTTTAGATATCTACAAAAAAAAAATCATATTGAAAAACACACGAACGGAATTTATCGCAACATGACCAGCTAGAAGGACTATAAAATAGAATATTCCCCACATAAATATATCGAAGTAAAGGAGGGTAACAAAAACAATCTAAACTATTCTGTATAAATTCTAAAGGCAAGGCGGGAAGAAAAATTCTCAATTCCTTTTTAAAGTATGTTTTCCAGCCATAACGTTGGCATACCACACATATCATCGTTATCATCATGAACATTTGATGGTAGTCAGGCCACCACAGAAGGTTTCAGGCAAAAGCATAACCACCGTCAAAAAAATTCATTGCACTTTTTCACTTTTACATTCACACCGACAGACATGCTGAACAGAAATAGACCAACGAACACTGCGAGGAGCGTGATAAAGGGTTATGCAGGAAATATGACCAAGTATAACCATTTCCGATTTCTGCAAAAAATGCTGACCACACATCCTCCATGTACTGTATGGGGGGTGTTCGAGGGTATATGTGTATCTGGTTGCTATAAGCTAATAAAAACGGAAAACGAAAATTCAATGTTAGGGCAATATTTTTCTATTGACATTTGAAATGTACCGCAGAGCCATTCATATATCAATAAAATTTGATATTAAATTAAAAGAAAATATGTTCGGTATTTTTTCGGATTTTTTTTTCATATAAAAAAATTAACAAATAAATGAGAAGCAATAAGGACGTTCATTGGTGGACAATGACAATCAGTATTAAGGAAATTAAAAATAAAAAAATTGAAAAAAATATTTTTTATAAATCCACGCCTTCTATAGGTCCCGGAAAAATATTTTTTATAAATCCACGCCTTCCATAGGTCCCGGAAAAATACTTTTTATAAATCCACGCCTTCCATAGGTCCCGGAAAAATATTTTTTATAAATCCACGCCTTCCATAGGTCCCGAAAAAAGTATTTTTTATAAATCCACGCCTTGTTGGTCCTTGAAAAAAATATTTTTTATAAATCCACGCCTTGTTGGTCCTTGAAAAAAATATTTTTTATAAATCCACGCCTTGTTGGTCCTTGAAAAAAATATTTTTTATAAATCCACGCCTTGTTGGTCCTTGAAAAAAATATTTTTTATAAATCCACGCCTTGTTGGTCCTTGAAAAAAATATTTTTTATAAATCCACGCCTTGTTGGTCCTTGAAAAAAATATTTTTTATAAATCCACGCCTTGTTGGTCCTTGAAAAAAATATTTTTTATAAATCCACGCCTTGTTGGTCCTTGAAAAAAATATTTTTTATAAATCCACGCCTTGTTGGTCCTTGAAAAAAATATTTTTTATAAATCCACGCCTTGTTGGTCCTTGAAAAAAATATTTTTTATAAATCCACGCCTTGTTGGTCCTTGAAAAAAATATTTTTTATAAATCCACGCCTTGTTGGTCCTTGAAAAAAATATTTTTTATAAATCCACGCCTTGTTGGTCCTTGAAAAAAATATTTTTTATAAATCCACGCCTTGTTGGTCCTTGAAAAAAATATTTTTTATAAATCCACGCCTTGTTGGTCCTTGAAAAAAATATTTTTTATAAATCCACGCCTTGTTGGTCCTTGAAAAAAATATTTTTTATAAATCCACGCCTTGTTGGTCCTTGAAAAAAATATTTTTTATAAATCCACGCCTTGTTGGTCCTTGAAAAAAATATTTTTTATAAATCCACGCCTTGTTGGTCCTTGAAAAAAATATTTTTTATAAATCCACGCCTTGTTGGTCCTTGAAAAAAATATTTTTTATAAATCCACGCCTTGTTGGTCCTTGAAAAAAATATTTTTTATAAATCCACGCCTTGTTGGTCCTTGAAAAAAATATTTTTTATAAATCCACGCCTTGTTGGTCCTTGAAAAAAATATTTTTTATAAATCCACGCCTTGTTGGTCCTTTAGAAAAATATTCTTTAATAAATCCACGCCTTGTTGGTCCTTGGAAAAAATATTCTTTAAAAAATCTACGCATTGCTGGTCCTTGAAAAAATATTCCTTAATAAATCCACGCCTTGTTGGAACTTGGAAAAAATATTTTTTATAAATCCACGCCTTGTTGGTCCTTGGAAAAATTATTCTTTATAAATCCACGCCTTGTTGGTCCTTGGAAAAATTATTCTTTATAAATCCACGCCTTGTTGGTCCTTGGAAAAATTATTCTTTATAAATCCACGCCTTGTTGGTCCTTGGAAAAATTATTCTTTATAAATCCACGCCTTGTTGGTCCTTGGAAAAATTATTCTTTATAAATCCACGCCTTGTTGGTCCTTGGAAAAATTATTCTTTATAAATCCACGCCTTGTTGGTCCTTGAAAAAAATATTTTTTACAAAACCACGCCTTGTTGGTCCTTGAAAATAATATTTTTTATAAATCCACGCCTTGTAGGTCTTTGAAAAAAATATTCTTTATAAATCCACGCCTTGTTGGTCCTTGGAAAACATATTCTTTATAAATCCACGCCTTGTAGGTCCTCGGAAAAAATATTCTTTTTAAAATCCACGCCTTGTTGGTCCTTGGAAAAATGATTCTTTATAAATCCATGCCTTGTTGGTCCTTGGAAAACATATTCTTTATAAATCCAAGCCTTGTTGGTCCTTGGAAAAAACTATTCTTTATAAATCCACTCCTTGTTGGTCCTTGAGAAAACTATTCTCTATAAATCCACTCCTTGTTGGACCTTGAAAAAAATATTTTGTATAAATCCACGCCTTGAAAAAAATATTTTTTAAACATCCAGTCCCTTTTTTAGTCCCTTTTCCTCTTTGATTGATGTCATGGTTCCTTTCTAACACTCACACAGTTATCATAGATTTATATCATTGGTGCAGTATGCCTCACCAAAAACCATTGGGAAACAATGCTAGATACAAAAAAAAAATCGAAGGTAACGTAAAAATATGCTACCTTCAGGTTAGTAGTGTTGCAGATGATGCTATGCAAATTCCGACGACAATCATTGTTTCTATGAAAGTGCGGTTTTGCAAATGAAAGACAAAAGGCGGGATTTAGTTTGCAGGGTGCGAGTGAAAGGATATTCACGAGCATCCGTGTTGCAACGAGACAATACTACGCCAAATAGACAATAGGACAAAGGACTGTGTCAACAACGAATCCTACTGCAGATCTATTACAAAGGCATATTGTCTATGTGGTTTGCCACAAAAAACGTTGTCAGGTACTACAAAATAGTTAGGTGTATATGTTACAATGTAGGCTGTCCTGTCATTTCTTTCAAATCCCCGTTTATAATTCTGATTTGGAAAAATAATTTTTTTGATATCCACGCCGATTATTTTAACCTGACGAAATATTTTCAATCATCCACCCTATTACTGGACCATAAAAAATAGTTTTACGTAATACATGTCTATTGTTGGTCCTTGAATAACTATTTTTAAAAGTAGACAATAGGTGACTCATGAAAAAATCCTTTTAAAAAATTCCAACCAAAAAATTAAAAAATCGACGTTTATTGCTGGACAATAGAAAATATTTTTAAAAATCAACATTTAGTTGAATATAAAAATCGGTATAAAAATCAGCCAGTCTGCATCTGACTTTCCCCATTCAGCCTTGACCGCCCCTCTATTTTCGTGTTTGTGTTTCAAAAGTTAGGTCACGTTTTGTTAAGTTTTAATTAATGTCCTTAAAATATACACTACACTCTTCGCTATGCCATAACAAAACAAGGAGGACATTTTGAGTGTTCTGAACATATTTAGCATAAAACAAAAGGTTAAACTTATTGCCAACCTTGCCATAATCCCACAACCCAACATCCCACACATTTGGCCTTTCCTACAAAATATTCACGGATTTGGAAAAGCAGACGACATTTAAGGTCGTTATTTCTATTTACGAAACAATGACGCACACAAGTATGCAATAGATATGTTTATGACTTACAATATTCACGTTCGCCCTAGGGTATACTTCTGCAAATGATATTGTTATCGTCCTGTGATGTTCCTAAGTGATATTTGTTGGATGATTTAAAAACATTTTTCTGTTTTTTGGAAACAAAACGTGATTTTGTAACAATTGGAGATTTTGATGTGGCAGAAGAATGAGCGTAAGTGGGCTTCTTACTTTCATTGACTACATACAAGTGGGCATAAAATATACCATTAATTATGGATGTCTGTGTCAGTACACGTAAATAGGCTTAATGAGAAATATGTCAATGTGGCAGAAGTGAAAGGTTTTGTGATTAATGGCTTTCTAATGAGTTCTTCTTAGGGATCATCAGAGATCGAAGGGATTTTGTGAAAATATTTTGTTCATGGCCCTTCCCAGCAACATATCGTGTTGTTTTTAAGGACAAATTTCCGGAAGCCTAAAGGCGTGGATTTTTAAAGAATATTTTTGCCAAGGACCAACAAGCCGTGGATTTTCAAAGAAAACTTTTTCAAGGATCAATAAGGCGTGGATTTTTAAAAAATAATTTATCGAAGGACCAAGAAAGCGTGGATTATTAAAGATTTTTTCCAAGGATTTTTAAATATAATTTTTTTCAATGACCTACAGGTCATAATTTTTTTCGGTGACCTACATGCGTGGATTTTTATACCCTTCACCACACTGTGGTACAGGGTATTATGTCTTTGTGCATATGTTTGTAACAGGCAAAAAGGAATCGAGATATACCCATGGTTCCTTTTGAGAATATGCATAGAGTCACTTTCTGAGTCGATTTATGCATGTCCATCCGTCCGTCCGTTTGTTAATGTTATATTGTAAACAAAGTACAGGTCGCATTCATAATCTGATTTAAATGAAATTTGGCACAGCTCATTTATTTGATTTATGATTTATTAGATATAGCTCCCATATATACTTTCGTCCGATTTAATGTAAATGGTGCGCCAAAGTCCCTTTATATCTTTCGATTTGCACGAAATTTGGCACAGCTTAATGAATTAGGTCTAGAATGATGTGTGCAAAGTTTCGTGAAAGTCGGTTCAGATTTGGATATAGCTCCCATATATATTTTCGACCGATTTAATGTAAATGGTGCACTAAAGTGCCTTAGTATCATTCGATTTGCACGAAATTTGGAACAGCGTAATGAATTAGGTCTAGAATGATGAGTGTTAAGTTTCGTGAAAATCGGTTCAGATTTAGATATAGCTCCCATATACATTTTCGTCCGATTTAAGGTAAATGGTGCACCAAAGTCTTTATATATGTTTCGATTTGCAAGAAATTCGGCATAGGGTACTGAGTTAGGTCTAGAATGATGTGTTAGGTTTCTTGAAATCGGTTCAGATTTAGATATAGCTCCCATATACATTTTCGTCCGATTTAAGGTAAATGGTGCACCATAGTCAATATATCTTTCGATTTGCACGAAATTCGGCATAGGGTACTGAGTTAGGTCTAGAATGATGTGTTAGGTTTCCTGAAATCAGTTCAGATTTAGATATAGCTTCTATATCTGACCAAATGAAACATTTAGTATCGGTTGCAGAATGACGTGTTTATGGTTCCAATTTCATTTTACTGGTCCTTTAAGAATGCGACGTCTGTTAGGATTCATCTGTTGAATATACTCAAGGTGGTGAAGGGTATCATATAGTCGGCCCCGTCCGACTTTACTACTTTCCTTACTGGCAATAGGCGTGGATTTTTGGCAATATTTATTTTTGTGGTCCAACTATAAATGTGGATGTTTAAAAATATTTTTTTCATGATCTAGGCGTGGATTTTTAAAAATATTTTTTACTCCCATTAAAAATTCGTATAGGAAAACAATGTAATTTTAAGGCAGGATAACCCGCATTGTCACATGTACACCTAACTATCTTTTAGTAGCTAACAACGGTTTTGCCTGTAAAACACATGTACAATATGTCTATGTATTAGATCCTGCCGTATTATTCATTGTTGACACAGTCCTTTGTCCCATTGTCTATTTGGCATGACAAAATTCCGCCTTTTGTCTTGCATTAGTAAAACCGCATTGTCATAAACAAATGAATGTCGCCGTCGTTGTCGGAATTTGCATAGCATCATCTGCAACACTACTAAACTGAAGTTTTGTTTCTATTTTTGTTTGTTTTTTCGTCAAGCATTGTTTCCAAATGGTCTTTGGTACAGAACCGTATGACAGAAACAAACCTTTAACTGTGAGAGTAAGGACCCAAAAAGGATAATGGGAAAAAGGGGAAATTGTGGCAGATAATCTATTTACACAAGTACGTTACTTTCAACATAAACACAGCCACACAAGCGGATTCTTAAAGTACAATATCTCCGAGGGCCAGTGACAGGCGTGATTTTTTAAAGAATAAGTTTTCCAAGGACCAACAAGGCGTGGATTTTTAAAGTAGATTTTTTTCCAAGGACCAATAAGGCGTGGATTTTTAAAGAATAATTTTTCCAAGGACCAATAAGGCGTGGATTTTTATAGAATAATTTTTCCAAGGACCAACAAGGCGTGGATTTTTAAAGAATAATTTTTCCAAGGACCAACAAGGCGTGGATTTTTATAGAATAATTTTTCCAAGGACCAATAAGGCGTGGATTTTTATAGATTTAATTTTTCCAAGGACCAAAACCGAGCTTATAAAAGATTTCCAAGGGCGTCGGTCTTGTGCGCAAGTCCACCAATTTGGAAGACCACGTTCCAAGATGTTGTTTTCTAGATGTTCTACTTTGGCAGACTCCTTTTCAATTTGTTCAAATTTGGCTGTTACCGCTCGCAATGTTCGACCCATTATATCGATGTCATCGTAGGCGTAGGTGAGTAACTGGTGTTGTTTGGTGTACATATGGCATTTCTGTTCAGTAGGATGTTAAAAATATCACACGACAAACTGTTACCTTGTCTGAATCCTCGTTCGGTATTGAAGGGCTCCGATAGGTCCTTTCCTACTTTAACTGCCGACCTTGTGCCACTTAAAATTATCCAGCATAGCCGTATTAATTTTGCAGGAATGCCAAACGTAGACATGGCTTTAAACACCTCTGAACGGATAGGGCTGTCGAATGCGGCTTTATAGTCGACAAATAGGTTGTATGTGTCGATGTGTTTTTCGTGGGTTTTATTCAGGATTTGGCGCAGAGTGAAAATCTGGTCAATGATGGATTTGCCAGGTCTGAAGCCGCATTGGTATGGTCCAATGATGTCGTTGACCATTGGCTTCAGTCGTGCTACATAGCACACTGGATAGCACTTTATATACGATGGGAAGGAGACTTATTCCTCTATAGTTGGCACATATCGTCTTGTCTCCTTTTTTGTGCACGGGACATAATATGCTGAGATTCCAATCATTGGGCATGCATTCCTCTAGCCAAATTGTACCAATCAGATGGTGTATGCCACCTGGCCACCAGTCTTGAATGGTTCGGCTGGTAACCCATCGGCTCCTGCTGCTTTATTGTTCTTGAGCCGATTAATTGATTTTATGACCTCATCTTGGCTAGGTGGTATACAGTCTATACCATCACCTCTTATTGGTCCTGGGCAGGGACGAACGCAGGGGGCGGCCCGGGGGGCCTGGGCCCCCCCAAATGATTTTTTTTCACAGTTAATGTATGTTTGCAACAGCGAATTTTTCATTTTGTACTACCGGGCCCCCCAAAATGAAATCCTGTGTACGTTGCTGGTTCTGGAGCACTGTTGAACAGAACTAAATTAAGAGTAAGTGTGTGAGAGCATAACTGAGAGGTCATCATCAAAAATGACTGACCAAATGAGAGGAAAAGAGAAAACATGTTTAGCAATCACCGCTATCGTACTATTTTGGGCATTAGTGTTCTGGGGTATCTTCTTCAACGCCACTGTTTGATACCAGAAGCTTTTCAAAGTGCTCCTTCCAGATCCTCAACACGCTGTCTGTATCTGTCACCATGTTTCCTTCTTCATCTCTAAAGGAGGATGTGCCTGCACCAAAACCTTTGGTTTGGTGTTTTACTCGTTGGTAAAATTTCCGGACATCGTTCTGACTCCTGTACATCTCGATTTGCTCACGCTCACGTTTCTCCTCTCTCCTTTTCTCCCGATAATTCTCCATCACGTTACGTGTTGCTACTGTCTGTCACATCAGTAGCATTACAACACTCCTGGTCGTACCATGGGTTTCTTGGTGGTGGTCCTTGGTACCCAAGTGTTGCTTTTGCTGCAGTTTGTAGGGAGTGGGCAATTCTTTCCCATTGTGCTTCTATACGATTATCGGGACAAGAAGTGCTTTCTCACAAGCAGATGGGTAAGTTGAGCGGAGTAGGCCTCGGCTACCTGTTGTGTTTTGCAGCTTTTCTACGTCGAGTTTCCGTGTTGTGTTAGATCGCGTACCTTGGCTGCCACAAGGTAATGGTCCGAATCGATATTCGTTCCTCGGATCGATCGGACGTCTAAAACACTGGATGAATGCCTTCCGTCTATCACAACATAATCAATTTGATTTCTCGTTGCTTGATCAGGAGAGATCCAGGTGGCCTTGTGTATATCGAGATGATTGAATCTAGTGCTGCTAACTACCATGTTTTTTTGCTGCCGCGAAGTAAATCAACCTCATGCCTTTGTCGGATGTTTCTTCATGAAGGCTGAATTTTCCGACGGTGGGGCCAAAGATATCTTCCAATAAGCTGTGGATTTAATAAAATTGTTTTAAAAGGACCAAATAGGTTTGGATTTTTTAAAGAATATTTTTTTAAAAGGACCAACAAAGTTTTGGATTTTTTAAAGGATATTTTTTAAAAGACCCAACAAGTTTTGCATTTTTTAAAGAATATTTTTTTCCAAGGACCTCTACTATTACAGACCTTCAGACTTCATTATTTTCATTTACTTTTTCCCTATAAAATATATTATATTCCCTTCTCCCACATGTCATATTGTCATGACCCGTAAAAATCCCACCATAAGTCGACAGCCAATGGACAATGTCGAAAATATATTCACTACGAAGTCCACAGAAAAACAACACTAACAAAAATGTTAACTGACATTAAAGAACATATTTGCACCATAATCATATTATAGTTTCAACATTATATTCCATTTATTCTTTTCCCTTACATGTTCTTTGGTCCAAATATTGTTCATCTTCTTCTCTTACTCCGCCCGTATTTTCTGCTTTTGGAAGTTGCCAAAAAACGGACATAAAAATTCACTATTACCGGAAAATAAAGAGACTGGCAAAAGAAATTGAATTATAGTTAACGTGACAATGCAATTTAAATGTTAAACAGGATACGAAACAAAAATGAGTACTGAAAATAATATCTGTGATGCAGCAATGAATGAGAGAGAAAGGGGGAGGTAGCAACTGAATGTATACATTTCGTGGAAATAATTTCATTCGTTTCCGAAAAAAACTGCTTCCATAATGAGCACTCAATTTTTAATGTGAAATGCTGATTTTTCCCTAAGATGTAATTATGGGATTATTATTTTTAAAATGTCAATTAAAAGGCAAGCAAGGATATTCTGTTCTATTATTTATAAATAATTGACAGATGTAGGACATAGTCAAGGTAGTTCATGAATATTACTATAATAAATAATTTTGTTTCTTTTGAAATAAAAACAAATTATTAAATTATTACCCGAAGTGCTGGTCTAGCAGGTAAATCCTATTTTGAGGCATTGAAAATGCATAACATTTGGATAGCATATCATTAGGATTTAAATATACATAAATATTTGTTGCATATACTAGGGGGAATATTTTCAGTATTAAAAAAATTGGATTTGCTGCATAGCTTAAGGCATTCTATAGAAAATAAACCAGTAAGGAAAGTAGTAAAGTCGGACGGGGCCGACTATATGATACCCTTCACCACTATGGGTATATTAAACAGGACTATTAACATGAAATTGGATGAAATAAAATATGTGATATTTACCTAAATGTGAATCTACCTAGATCTGTCCATAAAATATGTAAATCGACTTCAAACAAATATAAATAGGTCATCCGTTGGGCTATGCCTGTACTTTTAGAAAACGCAACTACGTAATTCTATGCTCAATTTTGTACGTTGTGCAAAATTTGATGTCAATCTGACTAACATGAGGAGTTTGATTACTTGAAATCGGGCGAAAATATATATGGAAGCTCTATCCAAATATTAAGCGATTTCAAACACACTTGTCACAGGTTAGGTTATACTAATTTTAGAACGTTTTGTTCCTATTGGTTTCTTGGTGCGTAAATTACTTAAAATCAATCTATAAGGCAGACATCACTCTAGGCTAAATTCAGTACGTTATGCCAAATTTCGTGCAAATCGAAGGATATATAGGGACTTTGGGGCACCATTTACATGAAATCGGTCAAAACTATATATGGGAGCTATATCTAAATCTGGACCGATTTTCACGAAATTTGGCAGGCATCATTCTAGACCTAAATGATTAGGCTGTACCAAATTT
Organism: Musca vetustissima; assembly: GCF_032173495.1. Taxonomy (NCBI): domain Eukaryota; kingdom Metazoa; phylum Arthropoda; class Insecta; order Diptera; family Muscidae; genus Musca; species Musca vetustissima. The sequence goes on along the minus strand of NW_026878388.1, from coordinate 9,360 downwards.
CGTGCAAATCGAAAGATATATAGGGACCTTTTACATTAAATCGGTTAAATATATATATGGGAGCTATATCTAAATCTGAACCGATTTTTCCCAATTTCAATAGGGTTCGTCCTTGGGCCAAATAAGTGACCTATGCCAAATTTCATCCAAATCGGATCATAAATGCGACCTGTACTTTGTTCACAAAAATACATGGACAGACAGACGGACAGACGGACGGACGGACGGACGGACATGCATAAATCGACTTAAAAAGTGATTCTATGCATATTCTTAAAAGGAACCATGTGTCTATCTCGTTTCCTTTTGCCTGTTACAAACATATGCACAAAGACATAATACCCTGTACCACAGTGTGGTGAAGGGTATAAAAAATAAAATTGAAATACAATAGGTAAATAGGTTCAAATCCACGCCTTAAGGTACCCTACATCTAGTGCAAAAATTCTTTAAAAATCCACGCCTTAAGGTACCCTACATCTAGTGCAAAAATTCTTTAAAAATCCACGCCTTAAGGTACCCTACATCTACTGCAAATATTCTTTAAAAATCCACGCCTCTGGGTACCCTATATCTACTGCAAATATTCTTTAACAATCCACGCCTTAGGTTACCCTACATCTACTGCAAATATTCTTTAAAAATCCACGCCTTAGGTTACCCTACATCTACTGCAAATATTCTTTAAAAATCCACGCCTTAAGGTACCCTACATCTACTGCAAATATTCTTTAAAAATCCACGCCTTAAGGTACCCTACATCTACTGAAAATATTCTTTAAAAATCCACGCCTGAGGGTACCCTACATCTACTGCAAATATTCTTTAAAAATCCACGCCTGAGGGTACCCTACATCTACTGCAAATATTCTTTAAAAATCCACGCCTGAGGGTACCCTACATCTACTGCAAATATTCTTTAAAAATCCACGCCTTAGGGTACCCTACATCTACTGCAAATATTCTTTAAAAATCCACGCCTTAAGGTACCCTACATCTACTGCAAATATTCTTTAAAAATCCACGCCTTAAGGTACCCTACATCTACTGCAAATATTCTTTAAAAATCCACGCCTGAGGGTACCCTACATCTACTGAAAATATTCTTTAAAAATCCACGCCTTGTTGGTTCATGGAAAAAACTATTCTTTAAAAATCCACGCCTGTAGGTCTTTGGAGAAAATATTATTTAAAAATCCACGTCTTTTTGGTTCTTGGAAAAAATATTCTTCATAAATCCACGCCTTGTTGGTCCTTGGAAAAAAATATTCTTTAAAAATATAGGCATTGTTGGGTATAGGAGGAAAAAAATTTAAATCCACGTCTGTAGTCATTCCGAAAATATTACTAAAAATTATTTGTCTCTATTTAAATTGAAAATCCATTGATATGAAATTTTCCTTGCACGACTCGAACGGAACTATGAGCCACTTTAAAGAATTTATGTTTTGTTAAGAGAGACTCAAGGCTGACTACGCCCATGTTTTTTGTTCATCCAACATATGTTGGAATTTTCTTTCCTTTCTACCAGTTGCTGCCACATATAGAGCTGTCTCCCAGCAATTTGTTATCGATGGCAAAGATATTGGCATAACAACTTTGCAAAGTGTTGCACGTCCCCACATTACATTTTCTTTGGCTAACACAATAAAATCTCTTCATAGATATCATTGGCATTCGAGCGAGACGTGTTGCATATTTTTCCGGCTGGCAAATAAAAATAAGGACCAAATTCCGAACATGGCAATGGAATATTAATCAAGAAGAATCAAAGGATTTTTAAAAGGATAGACATTTCAAATGAAAAGGATTATTGTGAAAGGTATGTAATTCCACAGGTGGATAGATTTTTTCTTGGGAGGGGGATAGGAATTTTTAAAATAATAATTCTACAGATTAGAGTAAGGCCTTCGGGAAAGTTAGTAAACATAATTCAGTATCATTGAAACTGATATTTACCCTTTTCTCTTCCTCTCATCCACAAATTGTCTTCGAATTCCTGACGACTCAATATGTACATAAGTCCCGCCTATCCACCATACTACGAGTATTATTTCGTGCTAATCATGATGACAACAAATTTTTCGTAATCATCCTTTTCTTCATGATGAACCCTAAGCCTTGTGTTCTGTTAGGTATGTGCCGGACATGTAAACATTTCACTTTGCCCCAAAAAATTTCGACGTATTTCAGAAACAAAAAATCTCATTATCCGCAAAGCAGCAGCTGCAGCCTCTGCCACCAGACATCAGTGGCATTATCATATGAATGTCATTAGCAGCAACAACATGTCGTTCACATACATACACTCACAAACATCACATAAGCAACAATGTCGACTACAAAATCCGTTTACCCGTTCATTGTTATCGGTGCCTCAGTCCTCACAATTAATGGTCCAGTTTATGACCCGTTCGCCATAAGCCATTGTTTCAACATTCTATGAAAACCGCATGTTTTTCCAACACCAACCCCACCACCCCAACATACCACTGCCGAACATCCAAAAACTCGACAATCATATCAATGTGTGAACTTTCATGTTTGGGTATTTAGGCCAAAATATGCTTTTGCACTTAAGAATGGAAATTGTACATTGGAGCAGGGAAAATGGAAAAGGGGAAGAGTAGTTGGAAACTACTGTAAAAATATGTGCAAGCATTTTAAGGGAAGGTTATGATACTCAAAATTGTGTGTTCTATAACCATAACATCTGCAATGCCTCCAAATATTCCTCGAATAACCCATATAGATCCATGTTTTGACATAGCCCCTATAAAAAGGTATGCGCCTCCTTTAGCAGGTTTTAGCAGCACTTGCCCACAGAAGAAAATATTCTTTAAAAATTTACGCCTTGGTGGTCCTTAAAAAAAAAATTTAAAACTACGCCTTGTTGGTCAATGAAGAAAATATTCTTTAAAAAGACACTCACCACAGAAGAGGCTATAATTTGGTATCCTGGTTTCTTGGAGTTTGAAAAACGTATTATTTCGATAAAACATTCATACAAATTTCTCACTTCCTAGTCCCGTTTTCCAACCACAGTGTCTGTAAATTTCTTAAAGAACTTACTAGCAGACAAATTACAGGCAATCGACTATATATAAAAGTCCATAGAGATATGAGGAATTTTGATAATACACATAATTTGGTGGAGGTTATGGACTATAGGCGCTGTTTTTCAAATTTTTTTTCCTAGTTTCAAGGTATTTATAACTTTAGAGTAGAAACAAGTGAAAAACTAGTAAGGAAAGCTCAAAAGTCGGACGGGGCCGACTATATGATACCCTTCACAACTATGGGTACATGCAAGACATGTTAATATCTACAATATCCTGTAGTCGGGACCTAATTCAGTACTCTGTGCAAAATTTTGCTTCAATCGGACCAATATTGGGAGTTTGGTGCACAATTTACTTTAAATCGGACGAAACTATATATGGGAGCTATATCTAAATCTGAACCGATTTCAACAAAACTTCGCATTCATTAATCATGACCTAATTTAGTACGCTGTGCACAATTTTGTCTCAATCGGATAAATATTGGTAGTATGTACCACAGTGTGGTGAAGGATATAAAAAGGGGGTTATAAGGGGACTAACCCTAAAAGGGGGGCGAATATTAATAATTTTTGTAACCATATACGACCACAAAAACCAAATTACAAAGAATTTGGTTAAAAACCGCGTTCAAGAACCCTAAAATACCGAAAATTGGGGGGGGGGGGGGGGGGGGGGGTACGCTTATATGGGGGCAACCCCAAAAAATAGACTTATATTTATAATTTATAGTGGAGAGATTTGCTACCTAATAAGAACTCGAAGTACTAAAGTACAGTCAATTCGGTCGAAAAATACGATCAGAAGCCCCAAAATACCAAAAATTTGGGGGTACCGTTATATGGGGACTACAAGAAAAACTGGACCTATACTTATAATTTTTAGTAGAGTATTTTAGTAGCCAATAAGAACCCAATGTACAAAATTTCAGAGAATTCAGTTATAAAACGAGCTCAAGAACCCCAAAATATCTTTATATGGGGACTATCCGAAAAAATGAACCTAATTTATAATTTTTAGCAGTGAGATTTGCTACCCAATAAGAATTCAAAGTACCAAATTTCAGCGAATTCGGTCGAAAAATGAGATCAAAACCCCCAAAATACCGAAAATTGGGGGTACCCATATATGGGGACTATCCGAAAAAATTGACCTATATTTATAATTTTTAGTAGGGAGATTTGCTACCCAATAAGAACTCAATGTACCGAATTCAGTTGAAAAACGCGGTAAATAACCTCAAAATACCATAAATTGGGGGGTACCCTTATATGGAAGCAACGTTCACCAAACAGGCGCCCACGGGCGCTTTGGGAGAGTACTAATACAATCACAGTTCTGTGTTCGAACTCAACATTATTCTCGACATCGAACATGTCGTATGCTTTGCAATGCTTTAACATATACGATATGTACCGAGAGAGCGAAAATTACTCTCCCAACGGATCTATGCGTGTGTCCAACACAATCATAGCAGTTCGCATATGTATTGTTGCCTAACCCTGTATGGAAGCTATGCCTAAACGTGGACCGATTTTTTTCAATTTCAATAGGGTTCGTCCTTGGGCCAATTAAGTGACCTGTGCCAAATTTCATCCCGATAGGATCATAAATGCGACCTGTACTTTGTTAACAAAAATACATGGACGGACGGATGGACGGACAGACGGACATGCATAAATTGACTCAGAAAGTGATTCTATGCATATTCTCAAAAGGAACCATGGGTCTATCTCGATTATTTTTGCCTGTTACAAACAGGGTGAAGGGTATAAAGAGTTGAATTCCGCTGGGACGAAATTTGGACACCGTCCACCATAGGTAAACTGACAGTTACTTGAAATGAAAATAGAGGGTACGTATCAAGCGTATCAGCGATTGTTATAAACCATCAAATATAAATTTCAGCTATTTGTAATGAGAATTTTTTTCTAAAACTCAAAACTCCAAAACGGGTACTGATATTGATAACGTATGGTATAGTGGAACATATGCATATGCTGATCAAGGATATGTATACTCTATAGGGTTGGAAGTGATTATTTTGGTGAGCTATAAACGGAAAAACAAATTTAATATACCTTCCCTACTATGGTGTATAAAAATATCGATATAGGTTTATCAGTATAAAACCAGTTAACGGAACAGTATAGTCGGACGGGGCCGACCATATGATAGCCTTCACAACTACCACGGAAATCTAATTTTCTGCGGTTCTGTATTCTGAGACCGGGCAACATTTCGCGAAATGTTCACTCACTTGTCCGAGTATTGGTCAACTGCTCCACTTTCTAAACCTGGCATAATCATTTAGTTACTTTAGGTTTTGCTTGATTTGACCCTCGGAATATTGACCGCCAGAGCGACTAAAAATTAAGTTTTCGGTTCATTGCAACCCTTAAGAATCATCTCAACATCACCGAAAATTATAAACGACATTTCATGTATTATTTCAAAGCAATCAGCGTGACAATTCCGCCCTCTAGTGGGGTAATAGTAATACAAAACAATATCATAGCACATAGACACCTTTAAATATTTACGTATAACTCCCACAATCCGTTTGATTCGCTAAATATTGACCGATCTTCATTAAAACAGCCATGCTTATTCTTTGGCCAGATTCCCATCCTGATGTAAAATTTATTGGTGTTCGGGTCGTAATTGCGGTCTTTTGTCCATTTCATCCCCTAAATATTAACTGATCGTTACCAAAAACAATAGGGGTCTACTTCGACCAAATTTTCATGAAGATTGACCCATAACTGTGGCCTGTATCGTGTTTACAAATTATAAAAGACAGACGGACGGACGGACACGCGAGTCTAGATCGACTCAGAAAGTTGAGATATGACGATCGGTATACCAATATTTCGCGCGTTACAAACTTTTGGGGCTGCACAAAGCTATAATACCCTGACAACATAGTTGTGTAGGATATAAAACATAAACCCAAACATAAGATTTCATTATTTCTGAATAGGAAAAAAATCGACAAATTTATTTATATACAAATGTGCACTGCATTTCATGCATTTTAATTAATAAACCATATACCCAGAGATATTGTGGTCAATATTTATGATATTGCATTAATTAGTCCATAAAGAAAAGCCACATTTCAAAACATATCAGCATCTGTACCAACAAATAAATTTGAAATGACCTGATGCTGACAACGTCTAAACTAAAAATTAAATATTTACAATTGATTGCAATGAGACCGACTGACAGTTGAATGACTACCAGGATGATACTGGCCATCAGTGCCTTGGAAAAATTTTATTTGAAATGCGTTTCGAATCTTAATTGACAGTTATTGTCAAGCAATCCATTCATCCGTCTAGATGGACATTTTGCTCTTTGGATATTTACGTATGTATATTTGTTTCCAATAATTCAAAAGATAGCATGAAATGCAAAAAGGTATAACTCACATTTGTTGAACTGTGAAAATAAGGATATGTGAAACTCAAGTTCACCCTTTATGACAGCATCTCCACCTCTGAAAGCATTTTTAAATGAGAGTGATCACACAGAAGTATCATCAATCACAAAATGTTTGTCATCGATTTTAATCGAAACATAAGTTAGAGTGTTTGCCTTGCAGCCGACAACATATTACTGAAACGGCAATAAATATTTATAAAATATGAAATAAATGCCCTTCCATGGAAACACCAACACCATATTCAGCAACCACAACATATGACCAACTAAACTCAACTTTGCCCACTCCATCCCCTTCTTACTTACTTCGAAACACTTATGCAAATAAGATTTGTAGAATTTATGACATTTTTTGCACATTCTGTCCGTAGTGTGGCAACAACAAAAATAGCATTGCACTTAAGTGTTTAGAGATTATGGCGTAATACCTGAGTGTCTGTGTGTGGGTGAACTTCAAATTGTCCATTAACTTTTAAGAGGTTTATAACATAGCCACAAGTTCAACAATACATATTTCAAAATATATTTTACACCCACACACATCGAGACACACATACACTTACATATTTAGAATACAACTTACACGGATTCGAAATATTAATATTGAAATCTTACAAATGCAGAATTCAATAACATTTAAAGATAGAGGGTTTGTACGCATACAAATATTTAAAGGACATTAGGGAAGTCTTGAGGGTTGAAGTACATTTTTAAATCGAGTATTTATATCCTACACAACTATGTTGATAGGATATTATAGGTATTTGCTGTCCCAAGTGTTTGTCACGCCGCGAAATAGTGGTCCTGCACCCACCTTTAAGTATACCGATCGCCATATCTCGACTTGCTGAGTCGATTTAGACATGTGTATCCGTCCGTCCGTCCATTATAATTGTGTAAACACGAAATTTTGCATGTAGGATGGGTTCTGGCCAATGAATACTATTGTTTTTGGTAAATATCGGTTAATATTTAGGGGATGAAATGGACCAAATACTTAATTTTTGTCGGTTATTCTGGTCGCTCCAGAGGCCGCAATTATGGCCCAAACATCGCGAATTTTTACATGGAGAAGAGGATCGGACCAAAGAATAAGCATGCCTGTTTTGATAAAGATCGGTCAATATTTAGCGGGTCAAATGACCCCTGACTTTTGTGTGAAAAAGAACAAAATTTTAATTCTGGGGCATATATATTTACTCCTGAAGGACATAGACTCTAGAAGTTGATAGTACAACCAAGAGGATTGGTTGGCCTTTAAATTGATACCAATTTTATTGCCGTATGTACTCGGAAGTGGGAGTTACACTTAAATATTTACTGGTGCCAACTTTTTCAAATATTATTTAGTAACCCATTACCACACTAGAGGGCAGATATATAGAAATAGATTTGCCTATAATTTTCAATGATGATCAGATAATAATTTTGGGATGAAGTGTACCGACTTATTTTTTTTTTTTATACCCTTCACCACACTGTGATACAGGGTATTATGCCTTTGTGCATATGTTAGTAACAGGCAAAAGGAATCAATATAGACCCATGGTGGGTTTTGAGAATGTGCATAGAATCACTTACTGAGCCGATTTACGCATGTCCGTCCGTCCATCTGTTGATGTTAAATTGTAAACAAAGTACAGGTCGCATTTTTTCCGAATTGGATGAAATTTGGCACAGCTCATTTATTTGGCCCAAGGACAAACCCTATTGAAATTGGGAAAAATTTAAATATAGCTCCCATATATATTTTCGTCCGATTTAAGGTAAATGGTGTACCAAAGTCCTTATATATCTTTCGATTTGCACGAAATATGGTATAGCCAACTGAATTAGGTCTAGAATGACATGTGTCAAGTTTCGTGAAAATCGGTTCAGATTTAGATATAACTCCCATATATATTTTCGCCCGATTTTAGGTAAATGGTGTACCAAAGTCCTTGTATATCTTTCGATATGCACGAAATTTTGCATGGGGTAGTGAATTAAGGCTAGAATGATTTGTGTTAAATTTCGTTTGCCAAATTTTGTAGTAATCGGTTACGATTTATATATAGCTCCCATATATAGTTTCGTCAGATTTTAGTTAAATGGTACACAAAAGCCGAACGTTAGGCCGATTGACACAACATTTTGCACAATAGTTAATATAACCTGAAGTTGGTATAACCTAACCTGTGACAAGTTTCGATGAAATTGTTTTAGATTTCGATATATATATTTTATATACACTTTCGTCCGATTTCATATAAATGGTGCACCAAACTCCTCATGTTTATCAGATATTTATCCAAATAATCATCGGGTGTCCGATTTATATTTGCTTTAAATTGATTTTCATAATTTTGTCCCATTGTTAGAAGCAACTCTATATCTGAGCACGTAAAAAATTTAGTATAGGTTAATGGTCCATCAAATATGCGACGTCTGTTAGGATACATCTGATGAACATATTCAAAGTGGTGAAGTGTATCATATAGTCGGCCCCACCCGACTTTACTACTTTCCTTACTGGTTTTTTTTGGCGTTTTTTTGAAGTCGATCTTTAGGCCACAATTATAAGACGAACATCACAACACAACCCACGGTGAAGGAAATTTGGACAAGTAATTAGAATGACTGTACTTAATATTTGTAATATTCGGAAAAAAATGTCAGTGTAAGGATGAGGTGCTGTTGACCTCTAATCGGACAAGAAGGTGCAATTATCACGAAATATTGCCCAGTCTCGGAATAAAACTCCGCAGAATGTTGGAGTTACGTGGTAGTTGTGTAGGGTATCGTATAGTCGGCCCTGTCCAACTTTACTGCTCCGCTCACTGTTTTTTAAATAATCTGTTGATATTTG